>NC_071979.1:3149097-3184575 GCF_026283585.1 Hylaeus volcanicus
CCTTAACGAAGCCCCATCCGACATTTTTGCAAAGGAAATTGTTGTTCAGAATCGTCTCAGCTACCCCCTATTTCCCGCTCCTCCCCGAGTTTTGGGACACCTTGTATAATTGTTTTATGTACGAGAGTCCTTCTGTAGCTAGCAGTTTGGTTGTCTCGTTGTTGAAACCTACTACTGTCGTATGAACGGTTATCATTGCCGTTTGTGATGTCGCCTTTCACCGCACCTAGATTCGCGTATCCCCTCACGTTTAAATCAACAGGGGACCGTCTAAGCGCGCTATATATAGGTCGATTTAACCTTCATTCACTCGGAAAGCTCATTTGAGTTTTCGCGTTCGTATCTCCGTCTACGTACGTTTAAAGAGAAAAATGTCGGAATTTCTAACCGAATGAACTTCTCGAGCGTAGTTCGTACTGTTTGCTCATATCCATCCTGTATGACGGCTATCATCTCCCACGAAGTCTAGCTCGATATTATTGGAACGCGAGCAATCCTCTCCCCCGTTTTCTCGGAGTATAACGTAAGCCTTTAAGAAACCGAGACCCTTCTCTATATATCATCGGGAATAACGGAGCACGTAACGCGACGTGACCCGAGCCGAGGCGAAGCGACGGCGAGCACATCGAGTCATCGTTCATCATTCGCGTAATGCCGCAAATATTCTATTCTTTCTTCCACTGTCAACGGCTGACGATCAATCGACGAAACGATGCGCGATTAATTTTCACCTGCGTCGCGTCACACAAGATCAACAAAATTGTGGTTATTAAGGGGACCTGTACGGCTTAACTGTTAGTCAGAAATTCAATTGTTCGTGATAATGACTTTTTACGCTTGCAGAATTAGTTTTTAATGTCTCTGGACTCAATGGTAATGATACATACTTTCCATTTTTTTTTCTACACCTTGCTGTATGCACCGCATGCTTCAAATCCTGATGAAAAGAAAACAAAGACAAATTCTTGTTGTATATTGATGTAGTTTTGGTCTGAAGTACACTAATGTGCGTAGCGAAAAATATGAGTGCAAATGCGTAGTGGTAAATTATAACCTCGACATTATCCAGTTCAGATACTTATATTATTTAAATATTGATTTGCATAAAATAGGTGATCGAATCGAAAGTTGTAATGATTTTTATATTTGATTTTCTACGCAGCAACAGGGACTATAACGTGCGTTGAAGATGTCGGTGGCAACGATGGTCGTTAATAGGTTATTTCCGTTTACCAAAACGAATAAATTGTTCGGTTAATTACGGAGCTTGAATTTCATGCAAATTGGACGCAAGTAGTACAAGTTGAAATTTCAAACAGACACATTTTGAACATCGATATTAACGGTATATACAAAGTAATATAAATATAAATATTCATAGAATAAAAGGTTAAGAATCAGTGATTGGAGACAATACCTCGGACGATTTCGCGAATTTTCAAAACTTGGTCGTCTTCTAAGCTCTTTCGAGGCTCGCAGCATTTCGTCAAGGGAAGGTTTCCGTTTCCGTAGCCGAGACTGTCGAGGCACGTGCGGTTAATTAAAGCCTGGTCCTGGAGTTAATTAGCGGGACGTCGATATCGCGTAATTAAGCAATTATTACCGTCGAAATCTCTCGGGAAAAGAGAACGTCTCGTCGGAGAAAGGCGGCCACGAGCTTTCGATACGCAGGCGAATTTTAATTAATTCGAGTCGTGCAGCAAGGCTCGCGCGCATAAATCGTTTCGCGGGCCTTGGTTAACGTTTTCAGCAGCGCGTTAACGACAATACCGCGCTACGGCCACGTACATGTGTCGCGGATTAGCGCGTTGGCGCCTTTGTCATGATTTCGTTGGATGTTAATCGGTGAAGTGGCGCCGGGTCGTTGAAAATCCAACATCGATTACTCGATCGATGGTTCGTTAACGATGCTACGCGATACGGACTTGATTATTCGGGATCAGATCAACGGTTTCCGGTGATCAAAAGCGATTCACGGCGACTTGGACTGATGAGACACTTGGCTCTTTACGGTATCTTGCCTCGATTGGCATTGATAATTGAGACGGTGCCTTTGAAGGAGCATCGTGTTTATCGAACGAATGATAAAAGCGACGGTTTCTGTTCCGGCCTTTCCTCTGTTAGCAGTGGGTGTAATTGGCTGCTGAAAATTCATTCGTTAACCGAGAATGTTATCGAGAGAAATAGTCGAACGCGTCGAATCCACTTCGGCGTCTTTCGCTCTTCGCCTTATACAGGATGGTTCTGTGTAAAAAAATATGCGTTGCACGAAAAAATGTTATATACAAAAGTCGCATGATTTAAAGGGGTACACTATGTAGTGTGTTTACTTCTTTTATATGTGAAGGCGTTACGGAGATTTGAAGTATAACTTTGTTTTTTTAAATAGAATACTATATTTTTTATACAAGAATATGTCAAACTTTTCCAAGTCGAAGACATTTTGATTACTTTGCCCCTAATGTAAAAATATACTTGTTTTTAATTCGTAGTCTATGAGTCGAATGATTAGTTGCAGAGTAACACTGATTTAAATTTAGTTATCTAGGGTTAAATAAATTTGCATATAACATTTTTTTCGTGCAACGAATATTTTGGACGTTAAACGTGCACACGTTGCGTGGACCACCCTGTATTTCAATCTTGTTTTTAATCTTAGTAAGTTCATGCGTGATTTCATACACAGTACAGTCATCATTCCGTTATCCGAATTCTCCACCATACCAATGTTCTGTTATTCAAATAGAACGTCTTCTAAGCTTCTACTATTGCAAATTCAGTTGTATAAGTATTCTTGTTCAACTCTTTGCGTTCGATGACTATTTTTTTGCTCGCAGTATATTTCACAAATCGCGCGTTTAATAGCAGCATTGTCGATGATCTCGTTAGGAAGAGTTCTTAATAATGTTGCATTTGAAAATCGTCGAAATTTGTTTTCTTTTTTACCAACTTTGCGAGATTTTGTCCCACTGCGCATCGTTGTATTGCGATCGCGTCGAATGCGGGACATGCAAAAAGTCTTATAATTAATTTCAGGGGCGTCTGTGCAAATTCCAATCAAAGTGTGCAAATATTAGAAAGCATATCGCGGCAGTGCCCTTCTCTGCACGCTACTACGCAAGCTCCCAAACCAATTACCGCTCACGCCCGATACCGACGATCGCACGCGCGGATAACGAAACGTTCGAGTCCCGTTATTATCGCGTAAAGCAGTGATTCTTAACGAATTTGTACTTTTTTCATACTCCCTAAAAGTTTTATCGTAATACATTTCCCAAACCTTTTTAGTCACGGACAAACTTTCAATCACATCAAATTCTACGTTTAATTTCTACCGATTTCTTGTGTTTGACATTTGGAGACGATGATCTTAAACCTAATGTTCGTATTGGAGTTGCAAAGCAACCGTCTACTGCAATATTATCTTTCGATAACGTTAGGTAAATGTCAGTAGTAACCAAATGCATTTTATTTACCAAAACAAAACGGAAATTAGAATATATGTAGATAAATTATAAAATACGTATGCAGTTACTGGCAACAAGACTATTTGTGGAGAGCACACTTTTAATATTTGCCATGAGTGCAAAATATAATTTTTACTACTTTTCTATTTTTCAATTGAAATATTGAAATATACAGGATATTGGAATTGAAACAAATTATACGTTTAAAAGAGTTAAACGATATACATGCATATAATCGTGATATTCATCAAGTTGTTCATTATCAACGCCAATTAACCTCTTAGCTTACAATGTAGTGTCAGAGTGAAAAATATAATTTTTACCACTTTTCTATTTCTCAATTGAAATATTATAATAATTTGTTTAAGTTACGCTAATTTGTTCGAAATAAATAAAGGAAATATTAGGGGGACCGAAAAGTAATTTATTAAAGAAATCTTATCTAGCGTTAAATAAAACTCTGAAATCAGTTGTTGTTGAGTCATAATGGAATTCTTTTCTACGAATTGGAGTCTAATAGTCCCCATACACGATACGATCTATCGACTACCTGCGCGTAAATTATCAGCATCGTCGTGTCTGACCAAAAACGTCTGATTCTCCTGAATGGATAAATAAATAACATCGCAGCGTGCGTCGTTCGCTTTGAACGAACGTGACTAACTAGTAAATCTGGTGGTACGTATGTTTCAAAATGTCCAATACACCCTATTAGTCCGTTGTTCAATTATGATCTGCAAATAAACTTTCCATATCAATATTTATTTTTTAAAGAAATCTTAAATACTAATCAACAAAATAATTTCCGTCATTTTCTAACACTTTTCGCCAGCGTAAAGGCAGTTTGATTCCCTTTTTAAAAAAGTCCTTCGATTTTTCATTGAAAAACTTTTCCAAGTCAAAGACATTTCGATTACCTTGCTCCTAATATAAAAATATACTTGTTTTTAATTCGTAGTCTATGAGTCGAATGATTAGTTACAGAGTAACACTGATTTAAATTTAGGTATCCAGAATTAAATAACACGTGAAACAATCGTATATAATAAACTACACAAAAGTTTGAAAACGATCATCTGACTTGTTGTGGTAGGTTTAGCGTTAAAAAAAAAACTTCGGATAATTATACATGAACTTAATAATTTCAAGATTAAAAAGTATCAGGCGTCAACTCCGGGAGGCAACCCTGCGAAAAACAAATTCGAATAATCTCGATTAGCGTAACGGTTGTAATGGATAACAGCCGTAAACGACGGAATAATTTTCATGCATGGAAATTTCGTCCAATCTACATTCGCGGAAGAGACACGTTTATTACGGTCCACGTTACGCTGACCATTTTCTACAACGTCGAAGGAAATTGTTTCCCCGTCAACCGAGGGAAAACCATGAGCGCCGACCGCCATAATATTACGCGTGGTCACGCTCAGCATCCCAGGAGCGTGGACGACATATTTTATTACTTATTCAGACCACTATACATGTAACGGCTGGCGAAGGCGTCCCACGGGGCGGCGACACGCCTAGGGCGAGTACGTATCGATGCGAGGTAATTCATAAATCCCTGTGTCAAGTCAGGAATTAACAACCGGAGAGGCGTTGAACAATTTTTAGTCTCGCGACGGTTGCAACTCGAGAGTGCGCAGGGAATACGAACCTTTCCGCGTGGCGGCGCCAAGTGCACCTTTACAACGTGCAACTGGATTCGTTCTAATTTCTCCAAGTAGTCTCGTTACGATTTACACGCTTCGTTCGCGGCTCGACCCAGCTTTAATTAAAATATTCATTTATTAATTAATTCTTTATTTCTCTGTATTTATTTACGTCATAATAGCAGTGGTTCCCCAACTTTTTGAATAGCACTTGTCTAACAAGCGAGACGCGTGGATAAAAAATGTTTATGTTTGCATCACCAAAATCAGAATCAAATTGTTCGCGTTGATTTCAATGGATTCCATCTTTTACCAAATAGACAGAATAAATTATTTCATTCTTGTTCTTGTGCAACGTTTTGCGCTTGATGGCGAACTATCAACTCCAGGCAATTGTATTAGACGAACTTCTTGCAGCTAACGTAAAATAATGTTTCAGTTTGTGCGATTTTTTGATGCCGTTAAAATTACTTTAGTAGCTTTTGAAAAGCTCATTCATATTTAATTATTAGCTACATTACTTTATTAATCGTTTAATTTTTTTTTTTTCGTTTTAGTAAAATCATGGAAAATTTTGAGATTCGAGTACCGTATTTTTATTTTATGTTTCTGAAGTTTTTCAAGGACTTCGGATATCCCGCCGAATCTTTTGCTTACCACTACTAAATCTATATATGTACATATTCAAATTAAATCTACCATATCAAATTTTCTTCTTTTGAACGTCCCTTTATACTTATGTAAAAAAGTTTCGATAACAAAAATAAATTATATTTTGAAATTATATGCATTAGAAAAAAAACATTGGCTGAACCAGACTCCCTCCCTCAAAAGACTATTATTTCTATAAGATATTAAAATGTACGAATGATTTGAATGAAAGAAACAGCGTGAATGCTGTAGGCTGAGGCGAGCGAAAGCTCAGGAACTGCAGACAAATGAGAACGAACGAAAAAATGAATGAATGAATTACCACATTATACGTTCATTTTTGTCGTATTTTTGTATAGTACAATACACTCCCGAAGAAACGCATAAAAAATTTACTAAAACGTCGACGACATGTTACTCTTCAAATTTGATACGAGATTCTTTATATCCGTGTCAACATTATCCTATAAATCAATAAACATCTAACGTATATAACTCTCTACTGTACGATATTTTAATTAATTTTTGACATATTAAATTCCCGAACGATCGTATGTCAGACGTCCTATAGCGCGTAGAATTGACTATTTCCGGAGACCGCCGCCCGAATTCGAAAGTCGTTGAACTCTCGGGCGATTTCAATACGTTGTAACTATTCCGAGCGTACTGTAAAACTCAAGACCAGTGGGATGTAACTAATTGTCATTGTTCCAGTCCTTTTGAATAATTTCAATATACATATAAAATTAACAAAGACAAATAGGTACGTGGCAATACCTTCGGGCATCAGTGTCACGTCGATACTAATGCGATTGTAGCTTATTCGATAAAACGTTCTTGACGAATTGAAACATTTATGAGGGAAGAATTTTTAGAAAAAGTAGTTTGAACGAAATGTACAGGATATTGGAATTGAAACAAATTATACGTTTAAAAGTGTTAAACGATATACATGCATATAATCGTGATATTCATCAAGTTGTTCATTATCAACGCCAATTAACCTCTTAGCTTACAATGTAGTGTCAGAGTGAAAAATATAATTTTTACCACTTTTCTATTTTTCAATGGAAATATTGTAATAATTTGTTGAAGTTACGCTAATTTGTTCGAAATAAATAAAGGAAATATTGGGGAGATCGAAAAGTGATCAAAATCTTATCAACATTTATTTATTAAACAATCTTATGTAGGGTTAAATAAAACTTTGAAATCAGTTGTTGTTGACTTATAGTGGAATTCTTTTCTACGTATTGGAGTCTAATGGTCCCCATACACTATACGATTTGTCGCTTACCTATGCGTAAATTATCAGTATCGCCGTGTCTGACCAAAAACGTCTGATTCTCCTTAATGGATAAATGAATAATATCGCAGCGTGCATCATTCGTCTTGAACGAACGTGACTTCTATTCTGTATACTTACTATACTTACTAGTAAACCTGGTACTACCTATGTTTCAAAATGTCCAATACACGCTCTAATACTAATATAAAAATATACTTGTTTTTGATGTTATGAGTCGAATGATTCGTTGCAGAGTAACACTGATTTAAGTTTAGTTATCTAGGGTTAAATAAAACACTGAAATCAGTTGTTGTTGACTTATAGTGAAGTTTAATGGGCCCCATACACGATACGATACGTCGTACGACACTCCGTACGACAGATCGTACGGTACAACCAGTCATTAAGAAATGAAGATACCAAAAATATCAATTTTTATCAGAACTTTGCGGAAACAACTGCAATCGATTCCCGATGTTCTCAATTTGAAGGATTTTAAATTATGTTGTTCTGAATTGCATAAATCGTGTTTTTGAAATGTTGCAAAGATATATCAAATAAATTGAATATTTTTTTTTCAATTTGAAGCATTTTAAATTGTGTTGAATGGGGCTCTTTCGAATTTGATACCGAATCTGGTTGTTAACCTTCAAATTGAGAAACACAGTTCCGTTACCTCGACGATCTGTCATACGACGTGTTGTACGACAGATCGTGTCGTGTATGCGGCGCTCAAGTCTGAAGTTGAAATGTTAAGGACCACCCTAGAGTGCATTGTCTACGAAAAGAAAGCGTCTCACGGTTACCGCGAGGGGTAACCACCCGAGAACCGCGTTCAGTTACAATTACCCGAGGAAAGGAGGATGATCCAACGACGGTGCCGCCATATATTATCCTTTATTTCACGCTCGCGACGGTCCCGCGGTTGTACACTTTGGAGCTTATGTACCGGGTCGACGTTTATCCGCGCATCAGTCGACGAATGCGTTTCCCTCTGTTTCTACCGGCCAGAACATCTCGTAATAAGTATGGTTACCGAATGCTCTAGTAAAAACAAGCAACATGATTTACGCAAATTATTATTATTTAACTCGTAAAAGAAAACTCTAATAATTTTTTTATCCTTTTACTTTCATTTTTCTATAGTTACTTATCGGTTCTAAACTTGAAAGACATCGTCATATGTTTGTGATTTTCTGTACGTCTTTGTATAGTAGATAACTGAGCCGTTTATTCCGAAAGTGACCCAAGTCCATTTATACTAAAATTGAGATATTTAGAAGTTCGTGTTTCAGTGCAATTAAAAATATACATATAAGATACCAATGAGTTATATAAGGATACTTATTTATTTTCAACTAAATTGTAAATAAAATATCTTCACTCGTGAGAAACTGTAATAAATATACAAATAAAATATTTTAGGGGGTTCCAAATAAAAATTTAGGGGTTCTTTAACTCGCATCAGGAGAAATTGTTCCGTACTGGCTGGCAACATCAAACCAACCATGTTCGCGCAGACGTACCAGGATTCCTAACAGGGATCGCTGCATGCCACTCGAAACCGACATTATTTACGACTCGATCCAATATAACATCGTCGTCGTCGACAATCATGCTGGCGAAACGTCACGGTTCCGCTACCTCGACGAGTGACACCGAGAAACCAGGAGAGTGATGCTCCTGGGGGCTCTCCATTCTCTCGATGGAACGCTGGAACGACGTTGAACGCGTCGCATAGATGAGGAGTGGGGGACGCCGAAGACCGTAGGGATCGTAACTTAAATCCAGAAGTGATCATTTTAATAGGGCCAAATTAATTTCTCGCGAGAATGCGGCCGCTGCATCGGGAGCTACCAACTGGAAAGAGAACCAGGGACAGCCCGGAGAGTGCAACGACGCCGGAGAGGGCGGCGGCGGGTGATTGGGGTAGGAAAGGGTGAGTTCCAGAGGGGCCGCAGCGGCAAGGTTGAACGGAGGAGGATTTAACCGAGGGGCTCCGGCTGGAGGAACCTCGAGGTTAGCGGTTGGATAGAGGCCGGCGGCGAGGGAGGCCTGAGGGGCGTGGGGCATAGATTATGAGATGGGTGACATTCTCTGACATTTTAGTAATGTCGGCACCACCTTACCCACCTCCCTGGTGCTGGTATTTGGTACCCAAGGGGCATGCGGGCATAGTTCGCCACGGCGCCCGCTACAATTCGCCCAGCCAAGTTTCTCCGGCTAATTACCATACAGTGTCTTGTGGCGCGCTCCAGCCGAGGGTGGGCCGCTTTAATAGAGATTTCGGGTAACCCAGAACCCACCAGGAAACCGGTCAGTTTTGAATTACGCTTGGAAACATGACTATCGTTCCGATCTTTGTGCGCGCTCGCGAGTAATCGAGCCGCTCGTTTGGTCTCGTTTTTCCGGCCGACTGGCTTCGTTACGCAGCCGCTCCGAACGGTATTCTCTCTTTTTTCCGTTCTCTGCTCTCCCGGCGGAGGAATTTTTGTTCCGTGTTCGGTCTGTTTCAATCATTTCGGGGCTAAAAGTTTCGCCCGCGATCTGTTTTCATCTTTCTGAGAGCGTTTGAACGGTTTGCTGCCTCGCAATCGTGCTCGTTGCATATTGCAACGGAAGAAATACGTTTAGTGCGTCGAAGGTTGGATCGCAGTATTTTTCTCAAAGCGAAGGCTGCTGCGTGAATGTTGGAAAAATTATGTCATCGTATGGTGTGTCGCAAAGGTTACGTTTTAAATGAAATTAGACAAAATACAGAAATTTAGATAGGCGTCGAATCTCTATTTTGAAATATACTAATATTATTGATAATTTTATGAACGTGTTGAAAAAAACTTTTGTATTCGAATATAATATTGTTGCGAGCACCCTTTGGATGGATCCAAGGCTTGCTGGTGCTCGCGACCGGAACATGAAGACAGCGAGAAGAAGGCGATCGGATCGATCGCCTGTCAAGCTGTCAGATTCGAGCAAAATGTCATTGAGAGCAGACGTTCCGAAGCTATATTTAACCCTTAAATGGACAATGTTGTTTTTAAACAACATACTAAACATCACAGATAAAATTGATGAATGCGCAATGTAGTTTATAAACAACACTCACATTATTGCAAAAAAAAGTATAGTAAATTCATGTCTAGATTTTTTTACTTATTTTTCCTAGACAGTAATACATGTCTATTACACAAATATATTTTTTTAAAACGTGAAACAAAAATCGTCCATTTAAGGGTTAATCGCATTCCTATTGTACACATTTCTATTGTAAAGCTGGTTGTTATTTATTAAAGTTTGTGTTTACTCATTATGCCGAAACGCAACAATATGTTTGATTTGATAGATATGAGCTGTTCTACTTCAAAATGGAACAAGTCCATTTTTTCATGTATCGAGATATTTAAGGGTTTGCATTTGAATTAATTTAAAAATATTGGCAAACGGTAATCGATTCGAGCGATGTTTTTAACGCTATACACCTTTTGAATTTTATTATAAAATAGTAATTATTAAAATTATTTAAGATATAAACGATTCTTTTAGCTCCAAATGAACTTGTACCATTTTCAAAAATAACATTATACAGAATTATACAGAACAAAAACAAGGGAAAAGGTTAAGGAGATGTTAACAGGAAACCCCGACCAATCAGAGCGCGGCTGCCTAGCGCGTAGCCTATGCTACTGCGGCTGTCTAGCGCGTAGCCTACACTACTGCGAGCGCTCCACCGGCATACTCGCGCTCCGATTGGTCGTGGTTTTCTGTTAATATCTCCGTAACGAAGCCTCGGACAACATTTTCGCTAAGAAAAAAGTTGTTTCAAATCACCCCCGAACCACCCCTATCAAGGACCTCCAACATTATTGGAACACCTGTACATCAAGTTCTGCTTTGTATACATAGTTCCTTTATGGTTTGATGCAAGGTTTCTTCATGCTCGATAACTACTCTCTTGAAAACAACCATGAATAATAGCATCGAAATGTTAAAAAAAGTAAATTAAAGTCCTGTAATTGAAGTCCATGTAAGCAATGAGTATTGTACATAGTACTCTTTCTATGATTACTCATACGTACAATAACCTTGCGCAATAGTTTTACAATAAATTATACGACCTAGATGGAACAAATTAACGCACACTTGTTTCTAATTTTAAATTTCTCTTCCATATGTCGACTAAGGTATATCGTTGCGAACTAGCTCACGATAGAGTTTTGATTCTTAACGAGTCCTCGTCGATTCGCGCGACAAAGAATACGAGGGAGATGCTCGAAGAAAGTGCTACCCTCGAAAGGGATGATCGTAGGCGTTAGCGACGGTTTATTAGTTTGATCCCTGAGGGGTCCTGCGAGTCGACAGTTTTTCGATCGATCGCTGCCGCTAGTGTAAATACGGTTATCCGGGCTGATTGATGCCGCGACGCTTTAACGAGATCACACGGTCGTTTTAACGAACTCCCGTCGAGGAAATGGCGTATCCGGGGAAAGATGGCATAAATTCTATCCTTTCACGAAAGGAACGTGCAATGGAGCACGTTGGATCGCTACGTCGATAAATCCGTCAACGCGTCATTGAATTTGAAAAGGAAATCGAATCGGACAGACGATGTAGTAACATGTCATGAGAGAAAAGCAATTTCTCCAACCGAGTTGCTATAAGCACCGTCACGAGGAGATGGAAGAACAATAACCTGACACGAGCTGCTTTCTTGGGGAAAATTTCTATCTAATAACTCTCTATACGTTATTTGTTCGATAAAAAAATACCAGTCTGAGTTCTACAATTTTAATTATATCGGCGGCTCATGGCAGACGTATCGCGTGTTCGTTTTTAATGGTTCCGAGAATGGAGAATTGGAAGTCTCCAAGATTAAATGATTTTTCTAAAAGTATACGATCACATTTGTTTTTCATATATAAATTTGCTTCCTGTTTTATTTAAAGACATATACTTCTTCCTTCGCTATTAAGTATATTTTTATTTATATGTTCATTATTTCAGTGTATAAATAAGAACCGACGATCGATATGTACTTTTAGTACGTCCTGTGTACTATGTCGCTATAAAATCACTATATATCATTAAATTTATTTTTATTTATACTGAGACAAAAGAATTATATAAATATTTGTATTAAAATAAATTATTAACATTCATGAAAATATAAATTTAAATATAAAATTATAAATAATCCATTTAATTTAAATAAATATTTTTCAAACTCTAATTTTTATCAAAAATATTTGCTAATATCTTTACTATGTTACGCCTTTTTATATAATATATAATAAAAATTACGGGCGATTTGTACACTCAATATAACCACCAACTTCAATACTTATTGACTTATAAATCCTATTTCATATTAATTAATTAAAAGCAATAATTCAAAAATAAAATTTAATGTATCATAGTATGTCTTATGGTTGTTATTAAAATCATTTTATAGTGACTTTAGCAACCGATAATTAGTACATTGTCCACTCACGAGTCGCAAAATGTTTTGCAAACATGTGTAGACGCCGAAGTTGTAATCTCGTAACAGGTCACAAAAACAAAAACGTGTTATACAAAGCAATATTCTGTTGTTTGGCATGGCTTACGGAGTTGTGAGATACGAGGCCACATGGAAAGTCGCTTGAAAATACAAATGGGGGGGGGGGGGTGGGGAAAATGACAGAAAGAACCTTACAAAAAAAAATGTGCGAGAAACGAAACTTAAAAAAAAATATCCGAGAAAGAAACAGAAAAAACAGCGAAGAGGGGAGGAAAAGGGTGGAGGACGGGATAGAAAAGACGACAGAGGCAAAGGCTTTTCGACGAGCGCATACAAATGCATGTCGCGCCAGGCTGCACTTTCGCGGAATACTATTAATTTCGTATTCATTCCTTCTTTCCACGCCTCGCTTCCTCGATTCGCGATCGTCGACTCGTTAACGCCTTCCCTCCTCCCGTCACATTTTCTTGTCGTCGACGACGAAATCTCGATCCCTGCAAAATTTTCAAGGCTTACACGCCGCTGCCGCATTACAATGCGACGTATGCAAATACGGTCCCGTTCGCGCGGCCAGCGGGTCACAATGGGAGAGGCGGAGGATCGAGAAATCATCCCGCCGAGTGTGTTTGCTACGACGCGGCTCGCCTCGGCTGCGAATGATATACGGAGCAAATAGAGCGACGAGCAAATATGGACGGTCTTTATGAATTTTTCTAAAAGTAACTATTGGAAATATAGGCGGTGGAATGAACGAGCTGGACTTTTAATTTATCGTTGAGTTTGAAACTTTATTTTAAACACTAAGAAGGGCACGTCTGTTTTGCATCAAAGAAGCAGCTCGAATGAATGCGAGGTCAATAACGAAGAATTTCGTCACGTAACCATAGTTGTTACCCCGAAACAATCGAAACGAAGAAACATCTACGGCGTTCATTATCCGTCTGGCGACCGATATACGTATTTTTATAATCCGACATTAGGTTACCTACGCGTAAAGTATCACCATCTCCGTGTCTGACCAAAAACGTCTGATTCTCCTGAATGGATAAATGAATTATATTACAGCGTGCGTCATTCGCCTTGAACGAATGTGACTTCTACTTTGTATAGTTACTACAATTAGTAAACCTGGTACTGCCTATGTGTCAAAATCTCCGATACACGCTATTAATCCGCTATTCAATTATTATCTGCAAATGAACTTTCCATATCTGATATACTTCACTTCTATGCGGTACGCGTAATAAAATTTTATTAACGTTTATTTATTAAAGAAATCTTAAATATTAATCAACAAAATAATTTCCATCATTTTCCGTCACTTTTTGCCAGCGTAAAGGCAGTCCGATTCCCTTTTTAAAAAAGCCCTTCTATATATCATTGAGAAACTTTTCCAAGTCGAAGACATTTTGATTACTTTCGGGTCTCCCTAATACGATTACTTTTGTTCATTTTACAAATCATAATGCTTATTGTTTTTCCTAAATCTTGTACAATTAAATTCACAAAAGAAAAATACAAAAAAATTCGTAGTCAACAAATTGAAATTGGGCTTTATCCCAAAGAATTCCCTTTGAAACAGTCCCCGCGAGCTTGGAAAGATTAAGAACGGCGCGCGGAGTCTCTGAACAGGATACTAGCGATACGGGCACGTATCACGCGAAAACCCTTCGTACGAAACTTTATTACACGCGCTCGTTAATCGGTGGACTCCTGAAGCCGCGTCCCAAAGGTGGGCGGTTCGCCTCAGACGCGTTTTAATATTTCTCACGAGCCACGGCGCGTGTACCAGCCGTCTAAGGGCGTAGACTCTTCGTATTTCCGTCGTAAAAGCCGAACTACTAGCCTGGTCGTAATATGCGAGCGAAACGGACGAGAAACCAACGAACGAAAGAAGACGCGGGCGGATGGAGAGAGAGAGAGAGGGGGGGGGGGAGAGGGGGGGAGAGGGAGAGAGAGAGAAAATGATCGACCGAGACGTCCCGGGCTCGTAAGTAGTTTTATTAAGGGGCTCCTTTCGAAAAACCGTGCTGGATGGTTGAATATACATCGGGAGAGATATATGTGATATCGATTACCGTTTGGGGTTCCGATATTACGCTCGTACCCCTTCGCGCCCCTTCGTCCACCCCTGCTGCTTCTCATTCTACATAGTACCGATAGTACTCTACATATCTTCTCCTCTACCCCTCTGGCTCACTATACATCTGCCCATCTCCCTTGCTTCCTCTCCATCTCTCTCTCTCTCTATATATATATATATATCTGGGCACTGTCGCATATTTCTCAGTCTCCTGTCCCCGTTCGTGAGCTTCTCCCCTCGCGTAGACGAGCAGTGCGCGCACAGATACCGACGCGCGTGGTCCTGGTCCTTGTACATAGAGAAATTGTATGTGCATAGAGAGCATGACGGTAGTCAGAAGCTCCCCGCGAAATAACTTTGGAGTACCGTATCTACACACGTTGGTGTATGCGCGTGCCAGTGAAAGAGTCCTGACAGCGTTACATACATGTGCATGTACATACATATATATATTTATGTATGTACACATATATATGTAGATACTTCTACCCCTTACATAACCGGGGAAAGCAGACACGGCGTGTCATCGTTTGTACGACACGCACGACGGTAAATTAAATATAGTTGAACAACGCGAAATGTTTATATCGGGATGCATCTGGCAGTCTTGGCTGAGGTTGAACGAATCGGCGGTTTTGTACTTGGGTTTCATTTGTATAATTTTGTATCGAGGTTTGCTGATTTTACAAATAAACGAAGACGAGTAGTCATAAGAAACTATATTTGGAACGGTTGCTCTGGAGATTTCGAAGAAGGAGCTGAACGGAGTATTCATTCTATTTGGTTTATTAAAGGATAACCACGCGTTTATAAAAACGAGAATAACACAATTATTTATAACAGATGATCAGAACAGATCAATATCTACCTTGTTTCCTTCATAAAAGTGCGATCTATACGTAGACAATAAGAAACTGAACATAATTTGACAGTTTCTATTTTTGCATGGCGATAGAGTGAATTTTCGATTTTTATTTTAACCCAAAAAATCGTCGTTTCTCGTATATTTTGGTCCATAACACTTAAACTACTGAGCCGATTGGAAAACAATGTTAGAAGCGATTGTTGGAGATTCGATTACCTTTAATATGATATCTTGCACGATCCAATCGGACGCTTCTAACTCGCGATATGGCCTAAAACGTAAAACTATTTCAGACGAGAAGAAACGAAAAAAAATTCAATAACTCATACCTGGAAAACTTATCCATAAAAAATTCTCTTAACGTGATTTTCCAATTTAGCGGGGCTAAAATACGTAAGAAATATATAGTGACATTGAATGTACAGAAATATTTTTTCGTTCTGTAAACCAGTGTTATCAATTCACAAAATAGAGCTCTTTAGATCAATTAGTACCAAACCAAAATGTTCACTTCCGACAATATGACAAACATGACAAAATATGACAAGTTCAGTTTTCTTCTAATTTTTAGAAGCTGGAGCCTTTAGTTTCGAGTCGTCGATTTCATCATCCACCGAACCGTACAAGTCGGACGATTCCTCGTTCGATAAATGTCTAGATCGTTACATAAACTTTGCACGCGCGGTTCTCCAGAGGTTCCCGAACGAAATATGTCAAGGTAAAATCTCACTCGTCCCTGGAATAGCATTCATGCTCCTCGAAAAATAACTCAGGTGAATTATGTAGGTCCGGAGAAATGTTTCGGGCTGGGGATATATTTTCACCCTTTAAATAAATGAAGAAGGTACAAGGCGTTCTTCGCCATCGTCTTGAATAATACACCCTCCGAACTGCAAAAAGGAACCGTTCCGAAGCCGTGATCTCCTTCCACGATACGCAATTAAATTCCACTGTAATGTATTTTTCACTGCTCGTGCCACTATGTAATCCGAATTTCGAATAAGACACCGAAGGATTAATGAGCGAGTAAAACTGCGGCTTCATCGTGTCTCCTATCGTTCGACGTGGAACAAGGGGTTGAGTATACACTGTCGACTTTCCATCTACTAAATTTTCATAGAAGGAAGGAATTTATCGCTCCTTAATAACAATGTAGTAACAAATTAAATTGTTATTAATGGAACATCGATATAAATAATAACATAGTAATGTATGTCTAATAATTATGTTCCTATTTGCAGGTTAAAAGGCTTCGTACATTACAAAGCATAGACGATACTATAAATCTGTTTACTTTGTATTTTTTAACTGACTTCGAAAAGGAGAAGGTTACTCGATTCGACATGTTTATTTTATTTTATATAGTGTTATAAACATGCACTGTCGCTGATGAAATTCTTTAGACTGAAAGGAGCTTTTAAAAGTTCATTTTTATTTTTGAAGTTAGGAAAACATTTTTGGATCTCGAATTAATAAATTGTCACTCCACATACACTTGCTAAGCTTTTTAATATCTGGTTCTAGCGTTGTTGGATATAATAAAGATCACCTCTTGACAAAATATGGAAAGGATTACGAATATTCTACGAGCTAAAGATTCAAATAAATAAGAAGTAGGAAATTTGATGTAAAACGATTTACTTTGCCAATTTCAATTTAACTGCTAATGCAAACGTAATGATTTCGTAATAACACGAAAATCAAAGTATCTCTTAAACTAATGATTTCTGGACATAAACGGGCTAATACATTTTTGTGGAAAGTATCAATCTGCATCGAATAGCGTAGTAAAAAATATACAAGTCGTTTTTAAAACGTTTATGACCTTCGTACTCTACGCGTTCACCTACAAAAGAAACTGGTAACATCCGAATGTGCCCAACTGGAAACCATTCAATTCTACCTGAATTGTATTTCGCTGCGCATGATAATATTGACGTGAACCTACGTGGTAATATCTAGTGGACTAGTCTATACAGTACTTTCGTACTTGTAAATCATAGCGAAATTAAAAGCGTAACAAATAAGGCGGTCTCGATGGACTAGAAGTCGAAGGTTCATAAATTCCCTGGCAGAACCACCCTTGGTAGCGTCGAGTAGGACGAAGCTATTATTCTCGAACGCGAAACATGCATTCATGAAGTGGCTCAACAGAGAAAAAGTAATAAAACGTTGGGCAACTGCTCTTGGAATCGACTCGCGCGCCATACGGAAACCGTTTCCGAGTGAATGTGAACGTAACTACGCCATTGTCTACGAAGCCGCTTGTCACAGAGTCGAGCCGATAGACATCTCGGAGATCCTTCTCCATATCAATTCATCGTGTCTGTGCACTCGGCGCTTCCAGTTTTCCATTAGAACGGGAAACAGGCTCTTGGAAGTCTGGGGCGGATTCAGGCCTTTTTTACGGGCAGTCTCGTAGCTCGACTCGCGTTTAAAATCAATGTTCAATGCACATACGGCTTCCTTCGCTTTGTCCGGATAGCGGAGATGGATGTACTCGTAGAAGGGGATCCGAGTGATGTGCACGCGCGCGCGCGTATGCACACACGCACGTACCGGGGATGTATTCGTTCTTTGACGGATATTCGAACGGGAATGTATAGGGTGACTCGCAAGCGACGTTGAGGAATCGAGGGTGAGTCTTTAAAGCGACGAAGGAATGGAAAACCAATTACAAACGCGTTTAACCCATTAGGGATTGAGCACAGGGGGAATTCAAATTTTTTGCATATAACATTCTTGATTGTTCTCGAAATTATATGGGAAAGAGCAAACAATTTAGCACAATGTTTTAGCTGTGAGTTGTTCCTAATGGAATCTTACGTTTACACGAGTTTGAGATTATTTATATTCTTTGGAAAATATTATGATATTAACTCTTTGCACTCGAGAGGTTACTCTCAGTCACTATTAGGTTTCACGTATTAAATTTACCAGCAATAATGTTTCTTTAAGTTTGATTTCTTTGGAACTCGAAGTGTCAATAAAAGGATTGTCGGTGAGGTAAAGGTGACTTTATTCTCAAATCTTGATAGCTTAGAATTCATGGCAATAGAATGCTAAAAAAGCATCTCGAGTTGCTGATAGATATCAGAAACGAAGGCCTCGAGTGCAAATGGTTAACACGTTGCCGTTCGATTATAGCAACGGGGTTCGCTAGAGATTTTTTGAAAGTTTGGAACAACACCAATTGTTTTCGATTTTCCAGGTACAAACGTAGAGTAATGTATAAGAAGTAAACGTGAAGGGAGGCACGTGTTATTTATATAAAATGCGAAAAGTGGTTTTAATGCGTAAATCTCGTAAAGCTGTTTTACATTTAGGATGCTGCCAATGGTGACATTAAATTTACGACGATTTTAAAGTTTTTGTTAATATTTGGTAGAAATATTTGAAAGACAACAAGTACATTAAAAAAGTCTCTCTCTCTCTCTCTCCCTCTCTCTTTTTTACAAAATAAAAGGGTATCTTGAAATCATATTTATGGACATACATATATTATGTTACTTATACGTACAGAGTGTCCCAAAAATGTTAGAGGTCCTTCAAAGTCCTTCAAAGACGTTTTCAAGAACCTCTAACATTTTTGGGACACCCTGGTATATCAATCTATTTTTGTTAACAAAGCAAAAGAATATCCTGAAATCATATTTATGGACAATACATATATCATTTCATATAAAATCGAATCGGAAGTTGTGATGATTAATATGTTTTACTTCTATAGGACGTCAGAATATAACGTGTGGCGGACTTGCCGACAGCGACTAGTATTATAACACGATGAAACATAAAGTGGCACAGCGCGATACGTCGAAAGAATTCGTTATTATATCGCGTCACGGTTTATTCAGAAGCAAAAACGCGGGGGAGTGTTGTTGAGAAATGTTTTATTTCCATCGAAACGAAGTTCGTGGTTAACATCCCTGATGTCCTGGTAACTTTCCTCCCACCGTAATATTCATGCTTTCTAGTTACAAAGCGTACGTGATAGCGCGAAGTTTAACAATGCGGTTACACGTGCCACCTTGAAACTGTTGGCTGCACTTTGAGACACGAAGCAACATTATAAAGGCCAACTTGAAGGGTCTGGAGCTATCAACTTCCTCTAAGATTTCCCTCATCGGCTTTGGAACACGCGTGGCACACTCGGCTTGTTCCACGACACCGAGAAGATTAGCGCGGTAGATTACGAAGTGAAATCGAATTTTGACAGGATACAATGCTCCGGATTTCGCGATATGAACTTAACCCTTTACAGGCCAAGAATTTCTTTATACGAACTACTTAGGCACGGATACAGCCACTGTGGGGCCCCTTTTGATCATTCAAAGTATTCTTTCTCACGTTTGAAAAGAAAAACCTTCTATGCAATTTTGCAACACCCTTTGGAACGTATTAAGTTGTGCAGAAAGTTCGTGGCAATTTCTAAGGAAAATTGAAAGGCACATTTGAATTTTAACCCTTCGAGATACTTTCTTAGCATTCTATTGCCACGAATGCTAAGATTATATTGTCTTCGTAAATGAGATCTCTAATTTGAGATTTGAGAATCAGGTCACCTTTGCCTCAACGACAATCATTTTATTGGCACTTCGAGTTCCAAAGAAATTAAACCTAAAGAAAACCTAGTGGTGACTGAGAGTCATGTCTCGAGTGCAAAAGGTTAATATATAAATTTATTGAATTACATAGGTGCCATTTTGTTCCACAACCTTTCCACCCTTTAAGGGATGTATACATGTTATTTGTTTTCAACCAATTCGATATATTCAGACCTGCACCACCTACCAAAAATCGACATGAACTTTCCGGACAACCCAATACAACGAATGCTTGATTGCATTGTAGAACAATTTGTATAATACAAAATTTTCGAAGTTTAACGGAAGACAAAACATTTGTCTATCTTAATTGAAATAAATATAAAGAATTACTTTATTAGTTTAAGTAATGCGTGGGTTTTAGTACCATTGGTCGCATTTACAAATTTTTGAATCTAAATAAATGTACCACGTATGTGCTATCTGCAATGTAATATTCGAAAACCCATCGCGTAACCAGTATTTTCCTATTATATCAAAACGTAGCGATTGAAAGTTCAGATGAGGTGAGATTCGGTAAGCCGATTCAGACTTACAAGCTCGTTTAAATTTGTAAAAAGTGGAATCTAACAAGCCAAAATTATCGCAACTCGTTATCTCTGAATTCGTAACCTTCTAATTTTTCGTTCTTGTGTTTCAGAATTCCTCGACGAGATCAAAGCGTTGAGGGAAATCAACGGCAGCGCGATTCTCAGCTTCGTCGATGGCGAACGTGGAACAGTGGCATCGTTTACATTTTCATGGCTTCGGAGCGTCCCATCCAGGGGCGAAGATTCCGTAAGTCTCATTCAATTCCTTCGCTTTTGCTATCAAAGGCGGTCTTGCGAGACCGCAAACAAGCATACTGTGTACGCGGGACCATTGTCGCCCGCTGCGAACAGGCTATGAGACCGCGGCCCTCTCGAGATGCTTTACCCCTCTCATCCATCGCGATTCTTTTGTCAACTTCCCACCCCGTCTAGCCTTTTTCTTTTTTTTGGAAATATTCCGTAACACCGCGAGTGGTAGAGGTGAAGGGTGACCTGGATCGGCTGGGCGTATGAAAATTTACTTTAACGAGCGGCGAGAGCCGAACTTTTGTGCCTTTCATTGTGCTCCCACCCAGGAAAAGGAAATTCGATCGGGACGAAGTTCCCGAATGTATTCAAACGATCTCAAGTATTTACGGCGTTTCTTCTTGGCCGCGAGCGTTGCGACGCGGAGTCCTCCGCGAACCGCGTCGCTGTTCGCCTCGGTGAATACGAAATTTATTACATTTTACTCGTCACCGAAATTCGACCAGCATAGATTCCTGTCAGACGACGAGGGAAAAGGTTAAGGAACGCCGAGGATCGCTGCATTAGAGTTTACAACGTTACTGGGATATTGACTCGGTCGATCGATCGTAGACTCGTTCCTTTTTTATTTATAAATCTTTCAAGGGTTCGATGTAACGGGCCCAGAAATAGATGATACTCGAGACTTTTGGGGGGGGGGAAACTACGCGACCGATTAGAATTCAACATCTTGTGTTTATTAATTATTTGTGTATATTATGAAATGGAAAAGTAATTTAGTGTCTTGAAAATGTTTTTGAAAAATATACATTATTGACTTCGATTAACTCACATATACAGATACGTATGTACAGATGTATATTGATTTTTTTTCGAGTAAGGATACTTCGGTATGTTTTCAATTTTTTGTTTTATTTTGTCGATACGTATACTAGATTTGTGTATACGTTAGAGCGATGAGGTGTAAGTTCGATTCTTGAGTTTAGTTTACTGAGAGTATGGTTGGAAAATATTGCGAAAATTTTCCTACGCCATGCCAATTGTTTTCATGCATATCCTCGGAAGAATAAATACCAACGTATTAACGACGATAATATGTTACTGTGCGTGGAAAGCCTAATTTTTATTTTTTAATAACAAAAATTAAGAACCACTGGTTGCATATTATTAAAACAGAAACTAGGAAACTGGACAGTTACCAGTGTACGTTTTCCGCAAAGTCTATTGCGTTTACAAAACCAAAAAGGTCAACCGACACATCAAAGACAAGGATTGTGTGTGATCTTTGTGTAAATTATGATACGAAAAAGTGATTTGTTCCTGTCTTAAAAATCTTTTTGAAAAATATTAATTATTGGAGAAGTTATAACCAGCTTTCCTCGATGTAACATAACTGAAGGAAAAGACACAAAATCTTCCCAAAACTAACATTTTAATACACTTGTAAAATGAATATGACATGTGTAATTTATTTTAGCACTAGACTACTAATGGTCAACGAGTTACATGTACCTGCTAGTGTATTTTTGAAAATAGATAGTCCAAGAACAAGTGAATTGATTAATATTTACAGTCCCTTATTTACCCCCATCTAGTTGGGGTACTCCGGGGTTGCTAAGCCCGTACTGTAGCTGCATATTCGCATGCTACAGCCCCTGAGGACATAAATAAGTGTAGAGTAACTCACACTTATACACAATATTTCACAATATTTCAATTTCGACAAATTTGCGTGTTTAGAAAAAGAAGTCCGCCACGTGGCAACGTCGCATGTAAACATGGCCATTGCGCGGTATTTTGGAAATAAGCGAGCGCTTTAAAATTCTAAAACATAATAATTAAAAATTGTTCAATCTTGTTAAACCCGACGAAAATCGAAATGCGAAATTAGACACAAATACTACGTTGCATAAAATAGTACTTGCAAAACTAATTGCAACTCTAATTGTATCAATTACTACTTTTTTTTATTAAAAATCATAATCAAATAATAATTTAAGAATTTTATTATAGAAAATATATCGTTATTAATCCTTTCTGTATTTGAGTTTTGTTTTGACTAGTACAGTTGGGAAAGATCCACCTTAATGGAATCAGAAATATACAGTCAGTGCAAGAAGTATTCGTACAGCAAGCAATTTAAAATAAAATTAATAAGAAAAGAAATAAGAGGTTAACATTGAAAATAATGAACTTCAATTTATGAAAATTCTACTCTAAAAATAGGAATGTTGGTTAATTATTTCTTCCACTACAATTTATTAACAAAATAAAAATATATGAAGTTTTATTTTGAATTGATTCCTGTACGAATACTTGTTACACTGACTGTATATATAAGTAAAAACGTGTTAGCAAGTTGTTGACACTGAGCTTCCAGCTTGAATTTTATTTTCATTTTATAATCGTGTGCATCGAAGAATTAATGAAAAGTCTTACAACCTATTTCTGAGTGATGTATAATAGCTACCTATTTGGTAATTGCAAACGGCAAATACAAACAGGGTACTGTTCCCCTAAGTTCAATACCAGAAAAGACTCCTACAAAATATCTCTCGACGACTTGCATGCTCCACTTTCGTCTCGTGAGCGCGTCAACCAGTTGCTTCGCGTCGAAATTGAGAAATTAGGGTGTTTATCGGCTCGCTCGAAATCGCATAACGCCACCAGTCGCGGCTGACGAATAGCGATACCGCGAAACAGGAAGAAAGATTTTGCTTATAAGATTATCGGAAAACTGGCGCGCGTGCCCGCAGAATTTCAATCTCTTTTTCAAGCGCGAGACGTCTCGAGACGACTTGCGGCGACGCCTGACGCTGGAACACGTCAAAAATCCTCTCTCGAGGACGCATTTCCGTGATACTTTCCGATCGCCGGAGGCTCGAGAACCACTCTACCATTCTCTCCGGCGTGTATGGCCGCTTTCTTCGTTCCCCTCCTGGCCAACGTTCTCCATCCAGCGCCGCTTCCAGCTTTTCGTCTATTTGTTCCGCCCGTTTTTTTCGACGTGCCGTTTAGTCTTTCAGAGTTTGGCCCGCGTAGTTCCCTCGTTTTCTTGTCGTTCTCGCGACGAATTCCATCAACGTTCCGCTAACCGTTCAGCCCCCGGCATCGACGTGTCTCTCGCTCGTCGACAAAACAAGCCAAAACTGGAGATTGCCGCGCGTGAATTATGAAAATTCCCTTGAAACTTTCAATGGTAATTATGGACTCCGTGTTTACCGATAATTTACAATTTACTTTTTTTAAAGGTAATTTAGTTGGTTAAATTTAACAGATTGCGCGTCGACTAAATCTCAGCTGTCGAATGAACGAAGTATTGTATTGCTATATTAATACTGTATAAAGTTCCATGAAGTTCTATGAAGTCTATGAAGTTTGCTTTTAATTGTTGGATGGCAGCACAAGCTTTTTTTTGGATGCTTGTTAGAGACAACTCTGTAAGATGACATAAGACCAAGATGAACGCATAGATTTAAAAAACTTTTGAGAAATTTAATAAATAAAAGGTTAACACGTTCACGTCGGCGTGTACCACCAGTGGCTCGCGCTCGCGTGTCTAACAGATGGCGTGTAGCACCGCGCCGCCTCATAGTAAGAAACACAACTGGCAGCGCCAGCGTGAATGTGTTAAATTACAATATTGTAGGAAAGATGTGGATCGAAATGGTCGGTAGAAACGCTTACTTGAATTTTAAAACTAAAATGACTTCGTTATAATTTTCTCGACTCTTACGCACTCTTCTCCTGTTTATTATACACTATGTTCGCCTCGTATTTATATTATTATTCATCCATACTTTGACAGAGTCAGATTACACCGACAGTCCGTGGTTACCGAACCCTCCATTCTCTCTCGCTTGCACACAACTATTGTTTTTTTTCTAGAGCGTTCGCCTATCACCTGCTTACAGTTTTTAGATGAACACCTATGCAATGTTTGTAAATGCGACCGTTCACCCATTGCGTATTTACAGCTTTTTGAAATTAATCGCCTTCGTTCGCACCGAGCAATGTTTTTACAATGCTCTGTTACCTTGGCTACCAGCTAGAACCACCAGAAAAATGTGTCGATCGCTAAGGGTTAACACTTCTATGGGAAAGGATGATTGTAATAATTGCTGAAATGGTCGGGCAAGTCTTAGCCCTTCTGACTCTTGGAACGGCGAAATACATTTCGAATAACGAAAATTGAAGCGAACGCGTCGATGACTAATTTCGGTTTCATATTTCGCAGTCCGCGGGAATCTCTTTGCGAAGATCGCGGGAGAAAAGGCGGACGCGCGACGCGGGAACCAAAATAATTAAACAGGACGAGATCTCTGACTCCGCCATTAGCGTTTCTCTGGAGCCCATTCCCTCCGGTCGCTCTCCCCTGCTGCTTGGCCCATTATCGTCTCCTTTATCATCGTCATTACGCGCGACGATGATTATTATCATCCAGCGCGTCTTTAGTTTCCTTTTAACGCTCTCCACGCGACGACGGCTGCGCATAAAAGGATCCACCACCGCGGACCCGTCGAAAGGACGAAGACAAAATCAGGAAGAATAGACGCGAAGGGACGTGCACGGCACCCTGGAGAGCGGAAAAAATAATCGTGGACGAACGGGTAGAAAGCAGCATCTTATATGCTAACAGTTGCGAATCCTGATCAGCTGAATTCGAATCCCTATACAAGGTGAAGCATTTAAAGCAGGACACCTGAATAGTTCGCTTACTTTTAGCGATAGAAAATGAAGTATCGAGCAAGAGTTGTTTGATTTCGAGGGGCACGTAACGTGGTGCCAATAACTTTTTTATCGGTGGAAGCAGAGAAGAGATATGAAGAGAAGGGCATTTGACTCTGGTTTTTTAAATAGAATGATATAGTTTCTTATACACATTCTGATATACAGTGTTTCAAAACGAATACAATGATCTATAACTGAAGGTCGCTCAAAGTTATACTGGTTGACTGCAATGAAAAATAAATTGTTTCAAGGCACTCTTCAAATATCTCATTAATCCACAAATATACAGAGTGAGGCATTTGAAACATTACTTGAAAATCATTCAAGGTTACACAGTCTGACTGTAATAGAAAAGAAATTGTTTCAAGGCATTCTTGAAATATTAGGGTGCACCAAAAGTTCGTGCATTATTTCAGTTTGTGCAATTTTTTGAAGTCATTAAAATTACTTTATATGCAAGTGTTATATACTATGCTATACTGTGTTAAAAGCTGATTCAAATCGGTGACCCTCAATTCGCGGCGTCTCCTTATAAGACGAAAAAAATATGAAACCATCAATAAATTAATGTATCTAACAATTAAATACGAAAGAACTTCTCAAAAGCTACAAAACGATACATAACACTTTCATATAAAGTAACTGTATTGACATGAAAAAATTGCAGAAACTGAAACGACGTAAAAAATGCACGAACTTTTGGTTCAGCCTAATATTATCCGAGAAAGGGCTTCTTCGACCACCGTCTTTGGCGCTGTTCGAGAAAACGCAAATTGGGGAAGTTTCGTGAAACTCGTACACAATAGGCTCGCCGGTGTAGCAACAATGAGCGTTGTATCGGCCCTCTGGCCACCTCTTCTTCTTGTGCATCTGGGAGTGTGTGTCACTTTTGGCTTTGAAACGGGGAGAAAGGAAACGAGAAAAGGTTGCATTCATCTTCATTGAGCGGAGATGCCCTCGGCGCTACCGGACTTCTTCGAAGGCCAATGGACGATGGCCTCGACATTGTGCCGGGCTAACGAGAGGAAACCTTTCGCTTATTATTCCCTCTGTCGTGAGATGGAAACGCGATGGAATATTATCGGTACGTCGACGTTGGCCCTTTTCTTCCGCGAGAATTTTGATTTCACGTGCCGTTGCGCCGCCTCTACCCGTTCAATCGTTTATCGCGGTCCGCTGCGTCTACGAAGAAATCGTTTCGACGAATCTAATGCCGGGACATGGCTATGCGATTCTTGTCGAACTGTAAATCGAACGTAACCCTTACTTTTGGAAAAAAAAATGTTAAAACAATATTTGAAGCAAGCTGTCTCTTTGATTTACTTCATCGTTACACGGTTCTTCGAATTTTTAAATGTCGATCGCGTGCTACCATATTCTTTTCATTTCTTTATATAGAAATAGATATTCTAGCTATTTTTTGATACAGCTACGGAATTTATTTGCATTTGATTCTATTGGAAATGGAGTATAACGAAATAATGAAATAGTACATTTATTAATTAAAAGTTTTGATTTTATTTCTAAAATGTCACGAATAAGCCGAGATCTTTTCTAACTGACTAACGTTATAAGAAAAAAGGTAGAAAGAATTTCTGGCGGTGTACACTGCAGTTTTCATAGATCTGTAAAGCACAAGAAACTGCATCGATCTGTGTCGTCAAAAATATAGATTTCCATTTTAAATAAAAGACCAGTTGCATTTAAAAAAATGTTATGCTTCATCCGATACCATTTAATTCTCACTTGAAACATCTTTGTCTACTTCCAACCATTTAGGAAGCACAGCCTGTTGCCACATTCTCAGTACATTTATTTTTGTAATCAAATAAAACGTTGAATTACAGTAAATATTCGAACAGATTCGTATCCTATCCCCTCAGTTTTACTTTCTTTGCTTCCATATTCTATTTTTATACAGTAATCTTTTTTTTCTCTTTTCGTCTCCTAAGTTTTTTAATATTTTAAATGTTGTCAGTTACGGAATGCTTAACTCTTGTCCTATCCTTCAATTAAAACCACGCCAGGCCAAGAGTTAATTTAAATATCAGATAATTATTCTTCACACATATTTTTAGATTATAATATCAAAAACACTTGAGAACTCTTAAATAAATACCTGAAAGGCTATCGATATCATAGACCTTCATTTGATAATGTGCTTCTGAATTCTTGTTAAATTAAATTCTCTTAAATTAAATTACTAAACTTTTTCTTACTTTTAATAGAATTTATCCTTGTAAAAGCAAGCACCCTTGTGAAATAGCACCAAGGGAGCACGCGGATTCTCTGGCTCCGTTTCATCATGGTCCTGCATATCGGACCGTTCGCACATCCGAACGGTCGACGGCGAACGCGATGGAAAGAAGTCGCTGAAAAAGAATTAAGAACCTTCTAAGAGCATTACTTTGCATTAAACGGTAATTGCTCGTTCCCTGGCAGTTCGTTATAAGATAGAAAGAGTCGTGACTTTGACTGTCGCGAAACGCAGCGTCTAGGAGGAATGCGTCGCTTCGGCGCTGGGCGCTGACAATATTCACGGTAATCCAATTGAAATTAATTCTCGAGCGAAGGCTCTTTGTTTCCGTCTCTGTCTTCCATCTTCCCTCCTTCCCTTTCGAATAAAGTCGCATAACCTCTCGAGCTGAAGGGGCTGGTGGAACCGGAAGTGACGTGAAATATCGCCGTGCGACGTAATCGAGCGCGGCGGAGCAACGGATCTCTTCGAGGTTTCTCTGCTTGTTACCGTGACCCTCTCGGGGGTTAATCATGCGACCGAATCGAGATAGTAATTCGACTCTACGAGAGGACGCCACTGCCCCGCGAATCCGCTCGTTAATTCTCTCTCCTCGTTATTAATTGTCGTTCATTAAACGCGCGGTATTTTCGGCGCTAAAGTGACTCATCGATTCGTGAACCTCGCTGTCTTCAGTTTTGCCATTCAAACCGTTCGCCAGCGAGCAAAAAACGTTTCCTGTGTGTAAATCAAATTATGATTTATCGCGTTCGCGTAGGAACCGACGTTAGACGCCATTTAGTCAAGTCCGGAGCCTACGGACTAGCCTTAGACTTCATGTTTATGATATACCGCCGCGTCGTCCTTGCGAATGATTAGAATGTATTCGTACACCGATCAATTTCTCAAAAAGCTTTCGTGCGAAATTATAGCTTACCAATTTCTTTCTTTTATAATCAGTCCAAACAACAATTACTAGTTTATATAATTTGCGAAATTAACTAAAAAATACGAAAAATCAAAAAACGTCAAATCTGCGAACCGGATATTTTATTAATTAATTGCGGGCACAATCAACTGTTCGAGATTCAGAGACTTCCACTATCGATGAACGCTACAACGCCTATTCCACGGAAAAACTGTTGATCGTAAACACGTGCAAAAGTTTTGCTCATGTTATAGCGCGATTAGTTTTACCGCGATACGGCAAAACAATCGCGGTAACCGGCACTGACTAGCGAACATGTTTCGGAGGGGCGACAACCTGCTAATATGCCGTGAAAACCGGCAATTAGGGGATTATCGACCGAGGCGTATTAGCGATCGGAAATTGTACGAAACGATTGACGCGGTGGCGAACGGTCGACGCGTGTCGCCCACACGCAACAGTCGTGCGATAACAATCGCGCTCACGTAGCGTACGCATACCGTGAACGAAGCATAAGGCGTGTAAACGCCGCCTTCCTCATTAGAATGCCAAACATTCAGCCGCAAAGCGACTTCCTAACCTTCCTAATTCGGCGCTTCCGCGTGTTCGCTCCTACGCCCACGCGATCGACGTTCCACCGCGTTGCTGTTCGTGTTTGCGCCGTTGGCCACAGCGTCGACACGCCAGGCTTTGACGTTTTAATTACCGAATCTAGAAAATACACTTTCGATATCTTCGAGCTACGTGTGATAACTTTGTTATCAGTGTACTTAGAGAAAAATAGATGAATGGTTCAAAGGGAATAGATGAACGATTCAAAGAGTACTACATTTGAAGGCCCATATCTTTTTTATACGTGCAATATTGCATGTGCAACTGATAGTTGCATTATTTCTTTTTAATGGAAATATTTCTTTTGCGTAGATTGGATCCTTTCATCATTCTACGTAAAGAAGTATTAGAGTGAAGTGACCAAACAATTATTAGATCATGAGTGGTAAAGTTGTAAACACGTCGTACACCGATAAGACTGCAATGTGCAGCTTAATCATGTAATGACGTTTTAATTACCGAATCTAGAAAATACACTTTCGATATCTTCGAACTACGTGTGATAACTTTGTTATCAGTGTACTTAGAGAAAAATAGATGAATGGTTCAAAGGGAATAGATGAACGATTCAAAGAGTACTACATTTGAAGGCCCGTATCTTTTTTATACGTGCAATATTGCATGTGCAATTGATAGTTGCATTATTTCTTTTTAATGGAAATATTTCTTTTGCGTAGATTGGATCCTTTCATCATTCTACGTAAAGAAGTATTAGAGTGAAGTGATCAAACAATTATTAGATCATGAGTGGTAAAGTTGTAAACACGTCGTACACCGATAAGACTGCAATGAGCACCTTAATCATATAATGAAAACATTTAAGTATAATACTTTTTGAACCATTCATCTTTCCCCTTTGACACTTACCTGTAAATGTGCTTATAACGACGTTATGACTTGTCACATTTACGTGGCCGATCCTTTATAATATTCCTGAACCGGAGTCACAAAAATTTGGCGAACCAGTTTTAACTGCTTGTTGCGCTTACAAAATTGCATGAAAAGTCACTTTATAGGTCCAATGCATTTATAGGTGAACGCTTTTCTCATTTTCCTATTTTCTTCCGACGTAAAGAAATCTGCACAAGCCACCGAAGAGAAAAGAAAGATTTCGCTAATTGCCGTCGTTAACACGTCAACCGCCGTGTCTACTTTGTTTTCATTTCCGGTTTCATGATGCACAGTGGTTCCAAAGAAGATCAACTTAAAAATCTGACTGTGAGATTCAAATCTACAGGGTGTCCACGCTAAAATGTGTGTGACAGACGCATATTTCAATAACTATTGAAGATACAAAAAACTTGTTTATATGTAAATTGCAGGATAAAATTTTGTTCATGTTATTAATTTAAAAGATATGATGGTGAAGTTTCGTTTTCTTAAATGCAACTGTATATATTATTTTGTTAAGCTTTTTTAAAGATTAATAAATTCGGCTTGAAAAGCACTATCGCGTGATCCAAAAACATATATATAGCTCCATTTAAAAAACAGAATGTCACCATCATATCTTTTAAATTAATAACACAAGAAACTTTCGTTTACGCCACAGTAGAGATCCCATTTTATCCTGCAATTTACATGTAAACAATTTTTTCATATCATCAATAGTTATTGAAATATACGTCTGTTTACCGTGGACACTTTGTATAAATCCCAATCATACCGAATATCGTTTACAGAGACGCAAAATTGCGATTCGTTAAATTAAAATTCTCCTAATGCCAGACGAAATTATGTTCGCGCGTCGTGAATCTCCATCGATAGCGGAGCTTTAGCAAAAAAATAACAAAAATAATTGGAGAAACGCACTATCTCCGAGTCCACGAGATACTTCTTCCTCGTGGGTCGTGGCGGGAGGGTTGGCGAAGAGGAGAGGGGCGGCAGTCATCGGAAATTTGTCGATATTTTAACCGGCTCTGCCTCCGGGGGAATTTCGTCTAGCTCGGCCTCCCTATCCCCTTTCCCGCCCCTTAATACAGTCGTACGTGCGCCTATGATTTATTGAAAGCTCTGAAAAAGCTCTCCCATCCCCTCTCGCCGTGCCCGATTAAAAAGTTCGCCCATTACCGGCCGCGTCGCAGGCGGCATTCAAGGCGCATTGAAAGATGTCGCATTGTCGCCGAGGCCGTTTCGGTGCCTTGGAAAAAGCTCGAAGCTTTATACAACAATGTGTCCTGGCGGCGCATTGGAACGGAAACCGCAGCCCCGTTCGGCCAGGAAACTGCATTCACGGCCGCGATAGAATAATAATGGACCGTTTGTGCGCGACTAATACGCGGGGCTGCGCGGAGTTGGCGCGAATTTCGCGGATCATTGAGAACCGCTGCGGGCTAAGCTATCATAAAGCTGCCACCTCCGAAGGTGTATAATAAACCGCGAATATAACGCCGGCAATAAACGTCCTTTCGAGTAGCGAGGCAGCTCCCGCGCGCTCCGCGAAACACTCGGTTTACTCATAATCAAGCCTGGCGAGCAGGAATTCATTTTATTTTTGTTCGTAAATAGCTAGAACTCACCTGGATGGGAGCCGACGCGGTCGCGGCGAAATTAATTGCGATCGACGCTCGCGCCGAGGCCGATGCTTTAATTAGGGCCGGATTGATTGTGCTCGGAAATTGTCCCCGAGCTTGAAAGGTGCTCCGCTCGTTTCCCTGATGCGCGTACCTACAATTAAATTATGAGATTGATTAAATCCGTGGAATCGTTCGCGGGAAATTTGTTTCTGCCTGATTGGTCAGTGTACAAGGTGTATTATTAGCTCATTTTTAATAACATCGCGTGCCCTGGGTGTGCTTTACAGATCGAGGGCGAGTGGAAGTATAACGGTGGAAATGAAAAGCCGGAGTCCAGCTTTGCTAATTAATTTTTTAATAAGGAACGTACGAAAATAATCGTTCCATCGGGTACTGTGGATATCGTAATTTTATTGCAATTAAAATTTATAGATCAATCTTGTTTCAAGTCTTCTTTAACACGTTGAACGCCACGTCAATCACATATGGGTGACAGAGCCTTTCACTAAAGAACTTCAACAAATAATTTTAAGATCTATGTGTTGGTGAAAACATAGATCTTGATATAGATCTTAATGAATCATTTTCTATAAATAAAGAGGCCAGAGAGGATAATCTTTCATTTAACATTGCAGATCGATGTAAATTTATAGAGGTATCGACAGAACATATTCAAATTCTTCAAAAATAATTGCGAAATTATTTTACAAGACCAAAAAATGTTTTCACTGGGAAGTTTTAATACAATTTCACCGGAGGCAGACCTCTGGCAGTCAACGTGTTAAAGGTAACCTAAGCGAATCGTGTACAAACGCGATTTAACGTAACGAATTTCATGATAATCTCATCTAAACACAATCAATTCCAAAAACCAATTTAAATATATTTACTTACAAACAATCTCATCCGATTCCCTGCACCGGTGTTGTATAATCGAAGTTAGAGCGACACGTTCGTTTCGCGCCTGTCTACGATATAACACGTATTGTGATAATTTTGCAGAACCGTTGATTCAGGGTATGGCGTACCGTTTAAAAAATATGCCATGACGTCCTAAGAGGTCGATTTGAACAATTTTGCGTCGTGTCTCGTCGCAGTTACACGTCTACGCTTCGAGTCGGTTTCCGGAAATCTGTGTTTGCTCGATGATGGGATAATAATGGGTTGGTTGAGCGAAAATGACAATGGAAGCAGAAACAGCGAGAGGAGAATCCGCGAGGGAAATCTTTTGGATGCGCCGAGCGAGCTACGTAATCGCAAAACTGTCTAGAAACTCGTCGAAGTCGCGATACAACGCGAAAAATAATAATTACGGTCCATTGTACGACAAATCGATCGCTTTTGTGCCTGGATGTCGGTGATTTTGATAAAATTAGAAGGGAAGTGGTTTAGGATATTTTTCTTGGCTGAACAAAAAATATAAAATCCGTATCTTTGATAACATCTCTACAGATTAATAGTACGTACAAAATCGATCCTTATGTAATATAACTTAATATTGCAATTTTGTTAAAAAAATATTGAATAGTTATTTTTCGACCACTTATTTAACTCTTTGCGGTCTACTCCATTTTCTTTAGGATGATCCAGCAATTCCAGATGATTTAAACAATTTTTAACGAACTTCTCACGGCTAATTTAACGTAATTCCGTATGCAAATTAATGTATCAAAACATTATATTTTAATGTTTTACGTATGTTTGCATTTTAAAGGAACAAACGTTTTTCATGATAAGTTCTGGATTTTTGTCTTCCATGGTAATTTGTTGAACACGTCTCAGGATGCTGGTCCATGAATCAAATTCATACTCTTCCAAATTGATTTCACTATAGAAATCCATTTATGAACAGCTTTAAGGAGTCGTGCGCAGTCACGAGGCCGAAAAAGCATGATTTTTGTGATTTTTTTATTCAAACATCTCTGTTCGTGCATTTAAAAGAGCATATTTTGGAGAATACATCATAAGTCTTACAATAAAAAATAACAGTAAATAAACATAACATTGGCAACTATCGGAGGACATGTCAAGAAAAATCGTTCTGCGGTGGCCACTGTCACTGAGATCTGGATCACCTAAAATGAAAAAACGAAAAAGTTTTATGTAATATATTAAATTATGTAGTCCTTAACGGATCGAGTTTAAGAAATATTGATTTGGGACAGAATGGCAGACGATTTAAGAAAAAATTGCGATTTTAGATGAAAATTGCCTGAATTATATTTCAGGTCTTGAGCGAGTCTTCTTTTCGTTTGTCGATTTCTCGTAAAATTGGCTGGGGCCCTAAATTTTATTTTTTATAATTTCTCATATCGACAATAGAATATAAACTGCCGAGTAAAGAAAATTTGTCTTATAATAAATTAATAACGCGATAACGAGATGCGTTTTCCCGCGAAGAACAGAGAACGAAAGTCGTGAAGGTATCGTAGTATAGCTAATTTGTCATTTCCTCTGACCACCGTAATTCATGTTCACTCGACCCGCCTCACATTCTCGTTGAATCGCGTTCTCATCCTCTTAATCATCGACGTGTTCCTCGTTGACACGTACATTCTCCGAAAACGTTTATCCTTATGAGCCCAATTTTCTCGCCTTTGTCTCTTAAAAACAGCTCTTCTTGAATGGAATTTACAGACTCCGAACAAATTTCTTTACATACCTTGTACAACTTCTTTTACTCTCTCTCTATTTCTCTCTTTCTAAAACACGAAGGGCACTCTTAGAGAATGTTTAAAACTGTTGGGATCCAGATGAGGAACGTGGAGACCGATTTGTATACTTATAAATATATTTCGGACGTTTCAGATATACAACTCTGGATATAATGTATATTTGCGGAAACAAAATAACCGACTGACACGCAGAGGAATCGGAAACAATGTTGCTGGTCTTATGAAGATTTCTAAATTTTATATCCTAGACCTCTTGGGTTGAGAAGGCGTAACTATTGCATTATCGGATTGGTTAAAAGAAGAAATTCTCAGTCTGTAAATCTTTCTATTTTATCCTTTATTGCTTGCACGCGGAAGGATGTCTATTCGCCTCGAGATTCAAACTAAGAGTGAAGCCTTTTTCCAAAGCGCATAGGAAAACGCATGTTTTTCACACTGCCCGCTTGAACACAAATACTGCCCAAAGGCCAACTACGAAGGCAGCAGAAATGAAACTTTCCCTTATGAGAGACGCAGTGTCCCTCAACTCTAGATTTATTTTTGTTACGTTTATTTAATAATAAACCAACAGTAACTATGACCCATGGTACTGTATGACCACCTCTCGCCTAAAATGAGTCATTCATATCCCCGCAAACTTGCTGTAGGGTTTTTAGACTTTGATAAGAAATGCGAAAAACAGGGCTGACTAACTTATTCTGAAAAAATTGTTTCCGATATCCTTATCTGTACCGAATAAATGGGTTGGTCATCCAACAAAACAGAAACAATGTAATATGGATAGTTTATACAGGGTGCGACAGAAAATTTGACTTCCAAGTTGTATTCGTCCTAGCACGAAAGCATTTCAGGTTTGGAATTTTTTCAAATTTTTGTTCGATTCTCCATTTAAAA
>NC_071979.1:3184585-3194410 GCF_026283585.1 Hylaeus volcanicus
TCAGGTTTGGAATTTTTTCAAATTTTTGTTCGATTCTCCATTTAAAACGGTACGTAAATGTATTGTTTTCAAAATTGTCCGACTTGTTTAACACGTCCGGCTCGCGCTTGACTCTTTCATCGAGCGGCGTGTACCACCGCGCCGCCGTGAATGTCTTAACATACTTTTATTAGATGTCAAACAATCCTGAAGAAATTAAAGCAATCGTTGCGCCGAAAATTTCCGAAAACGTTTGACGCTCTGTAAAAAAGCACGAGGCCACTTCGGAACCAATTAAGCATGTTCTAGCCAGAGGTGTCATTTACAAACACCGTCGTTAGAATTTCTTTTTACGAAGAAATAAAGTTTTCGTGGTATTTTATTAAGAGGTACAATTTTTTGCCGCACTCTGTATATGACTACGCGTGTAGAAATCCGATCGAATTACAAATCCTTCGTTTCTAATTACTTTACAAACGAGGATTTTAAATTCCATTACTCGCGGCGCGAAGAATAAGAGGCGCGAGCGTGTAGCGGGAAAGCTCCAAAGCCGCGACGTGCGTTCCAGGCTTGACAAATATCAGCGAACAAAGATGCGTATAAACGTGCAACCGGGCAGGGCTGACGGGCGGGAAAAGGGAAAGGGGGGGAGAGGGCATCGGTGAAAGAGATCATCGCCGGTGTCGTTGGTGGTTCGGTAGGGGTGCGTCGGTCCCCATTAAACGCATCCTACTTTCCGAACTTAATTCCATTCGAGTCGACCGCTTAATTGTACGGTCACGTTCTCGGACGTGCATACAGGGTCGTAGGGGCCAGGCCAGGATTATATAGGTGGCAGGCAGCTCGCAGGAACGCTCGCAGACAGGAAATCCCCCTCGTGGCACGAGTGCAGTCCACATTAGGCGGCCGACACCGGGAACAATCGGCCAGCAGGGGCTAATCCGACCGAGGCATTTCCATCCGGCGTTTCGGAACTTCCCGCCGTCGGGCCAGATTCCTACGTCTACCCGCAGACCTCCCCCTTCCAACCCCTTCCCCACCGCCTACGCCTCCGTTGTCCGCCTCTTTTCCTCCAACTTTGTTGCGAACTGCAGCTAAGCTGCCCGCCGAAATCACGGAACTAATCGCTATTTCAGAGATGCAACCCCTCCCTGCCTGGCGCCCGTACCCCGAACCAGACCCTGGCGCATTATTCGAATGCTCTTATTCGCGGCGGTTCGTTAAGGATACATTCTCTGCCCCTGTGTGCCCCATTGCGTCGACCTGACTTCCACCGACTCGCTGTTTCGCTCTCTCTTTCTCCGCAATCGTATTTTGCAGTGAACATTCGACAGAAAGCGTTCGCGATGGCAAATAATTTTATTTAGGAATATTCAACGTACGTTTACATTGTTTTCATTGCACTCGTCTTTTTTAATCTCCGCTTGACATAGATGTTGAAAATGTCTTCTTTTAAGGTTGAGAGAGAAACGAAGCATTTACGTATAACATACATTGTTTATCGTAGTGATTTATTCGCTCTTAAGGTACCCACGCAGTGTATCCGCGGAGCGATATGAATTTAGCGATGCTTATAGTTATATTATAATATAAAATGCGAAGGGAGATGTTCGAAGGGGGCTGCCTTATCTACTCGGACTTTACTGAGTTCCTTAAAAGTTTTTAAAATTTGTTCTATCTTCTTTTAAATGTTTAGTTTAGATGTAAGTAAACGTCCTATAGCACAATCTTCGTTGAAAGTTATCACCAAGGTCATTAATTACATGGAAAACAATTTAAATGAAAACTAAGTAACTATTAAATTATATAATAATAATAATAATCATCATCATCATCACCATTATTATTATAATTAGTATAATATTATTACAAGTATATATTATTATTATTTTATTACTTTTTTTATTAAAAAACTAGTTTATATATGCAAACACACGAACCATCTTCAATCTTTTAGGCGTCCATCTTGGTCTTATATCGTCTTATAGACTTGTCTCAAACAAGCTTCCGAGAAAAAAGCTTGTGCTGCCATCCAATGATTAAAAAACGAACTTCATAGAAGAGGAATCGAACGTCACAATAGGTTTCAAAGCGTTCAAATTAATACAGTATCGGAAGAACTTGTAAGTCCCGTGAGGAAATAAAGGGTTAAGGAAAAGCAGTTCATTGGCCCAAGGCCTTAAAGTGGCATTCGTTGCATTCCAGCAATAGGTACTCCTCTAACGAATTAATGAATAATATTTCTATTAGAAACTTAACAAAATTTTATTGAAATATTTCCTTAGATATTTTTAATAGTTTCAAACTAATCTTCATGATGTCATGGATCCGAAAGTATTAACAATTGCACTCCAAGAATTTTTTTGGAACATGTATAAACAACTGTCAACGTCCAAGCAATTTACTTCCTTTCGCAAATATTTACAACTGTTTGCAATCTAAATTTCGTTAAATTATTTCGTTGATTCAGTTCGCGCGAGCAAAAATAAAATTGCAACCGAGTTTCATATTACATTAAGGGGGCCGAAAAGTAATGTCGTTTCTTTTACGTTAAATTCAAACAACATAAATTTATAATATGTTTCTATTTTTAATCAATTGTATAATCGTCTTCGTCGTCGATAATATTTCGTCATTTAATGCGCAAATTTTCAATAACTGATCGATACAAATTAATTGGTGCGCAGTAAACTGGTAAATAATAATCAAATATTGACATTCGCAGAAGCGACATTATTTCCTGGTCTCCCTAATACATGTCGCCCTATCGGCGTCAGTCGACTGAAAAGGGTTAAGGACACACTCCGTTCCAGCCTGCCCGGTGCATCGTCGCGTTTTCGCGCGATCCGCAGACTTGGCTCGCTCCTCCGTGTGTCTTTGCCTTCCACCCTCTTCTACCCTGAAATTGTATTTCGCAGGGAACTTAAGCGAGAAGGCTCGGTTTTAATTACTCCCCGGAACTTAGGGGCAAAGTTTTCCGAAATCTTATCGCGTCGCGCGAAATTCCGGAGTTATAGCTAGGCGCTGATATTAATAAGATTCTCGCGGGCTCGAGACACCGCGTGCATGGTTCGTAAACGTCGCGATATTGTATCAAGTTTTGCGCGTCGCGCGCGCGAACGTCGCTTTGCCAAACTTTGTATTAGCCGGCGCGCGTGCCCCCGTTAGCTTTCGATAAATACTCGCCTGTTCCCGCCGCCGCCGCACCCCCCGCGCGGTAAATAACGAGGAACCGACCGGTGACTGAGAAATTTCGATGCCGGCAATCTCGACGAAATCTTGGATCCGGGACGAGCACGAAAATTATGGAAACGATGCATTTCAACGATGCGGTTCGTTATGGCCCCGCTGTTCGATGCGTTATTCGAATGCCCGCGATGTCGACTGCTCCTTAATGATATTCTCGGATCTGGACGCGCGGCTCGTGCCAACTGGATTTTCCTCGAATCAAAGGAAACTTGCGCCCCTATTAATCTCGGGCCCGTAGCGCGGAACTTTCTATTTCGGTCCCCCGGACATTTTCCCGACTTTTGCGAGCCACGATTTATGGGAGTCCATTCGACTGTCAGCCAGTCGATAGAGAGGACAATGTTACAGAATTACCTGTTTGCTGCTCGAAATTCCAGCGATGATTGCTCGTGGGGTGTAAATCGAATTTAAGCCTTTGTCATCGGTGACATTTTCGCTATATCGAACTGGAAACTTCGGATGATCTTGGAATATTTGATGAAATTCTTGCAGTTAACATGAAATGATTTTATATACAAAGATGAATACATGAAAGCATTACGTGTTAATGCTGTAATATTATAATTACGACGCAACGAAAGGAGTAATGTAGAGAAATATACCCATGCTTGTTTTTTTAATAATGATTCTAAAATAGTAGATATTTACATATAATTACATATAATCTATGCATATAAATAAAATTGAAGTGTCTCTCTGTGATTTCAAAACAATGGTTTTCTTAAGCTCATATATGGCTTTTCGAATCTTGCTAAGTACACTATCCCTGAGTAACATAGGCTATGTTTTATTTTGATAGAGATACGTTTTCAATTCGAAATGTAAAAATGTGTAAATCAAGTGGGAAGAAAAGCGTCTGCTTGGCTACTTTATCGGCGTACGCTGTCCAAATGGTTAGATATACGTGTAAATAATGTAATGCGAAAATATTGGTTATTAATAGTTCTAAAAAAAAGTCAGCGACACGATATACCTAGCTTTTATATTTAAACCACAATAACGTTTTTAATGTTAAAAATGAATTGAAAATTATAAGGTGAACTTTAAGGGTGTTTATCAGGTATAATATATTGAATCTTTATAACAAATTTTATGAAGATAACATTTTCGCTTTACAGTATGTTATTTGGTAACATAGTTTAGGAGATAATGAACAATGGAAATAATTCACAGAGAAATGAAGTATAGGTCATTCATCACACGATCGAATTCGTCATTAACATTTACATTTAAAAATCTATCTCTACATTACACCCAGTTAAATGCGTTCAGTTGTCAGGAAGTACCTATCTACATACTAGCACGGACACTACAATAATCATTGTACCTACGTGAACAATACAATCACGAATGTGATATAGAATAGAAATAATATTCCAGGGGGTGAAACCGCGGGGCGCAGCTAGTTGCATATAATAATAGATATTTACATAACAATTCTCCCGGAACGGCATCCGCGTATATTTTAAGATATCGTTTTCAAAAATGTAAAAAACCAAAAATAAGGTGTAGATGAACCCCATAAAAGCGTGGAAATATTAACACTACAGGTCGTCTAAGAAGTGAACCAGAACCGATTCTCGCCACTTGGAAACAGTGTTCCTCCCGTCGCCACTAGGTGCTTCCCTGTTCTTTAGTTTTTTCCTCTCTGTTCCCTTTCTCGCGCCGTTTCCCGGCCTCCCGAGCCTCCTACTCTCCAGCTTCTCTCGCTTTCCTGTCCACGATCCCTCCGTCTCGCGTCTCTTTCGCTTAAAGCCCTGTACACACATAGCGCAACCGTGTACAAGGTGGTGTGTGCATACGGGACTCTGAAAAAAAAGGCGGCCGGGGCCATTCGATGGCAGCTGTTCCACATTTGAAGGATGGATATTCTTCGGGCTTTGTCGCGACGACAAAAGACCCTCTTTTCACAAAAGGCCTGGCCGGGGCCGAGCTTTCCGCGCGGAGGCTTTCTTTCTCTGTCTCTCTGTGAGCGCGGCGCAAGCATTCAGGGGTCCAGAGTTCCATATGCGCCAACGGCAGAGACACGCCGGAGCCCCCGACTCCTCTCTATACCTGTTCCTCTCTTTCCAATCTTCCCAACGATCCCCCAGTGTTTCGACTTTCACGCTCCAGCTTACGAAAATTCTCCTCTCGTAATTAGACGTCGCTATTAGCGTGCACCGCACCTCCACCCACCGTGCACGATACAACCGGAAAAGCTGATAATCCGTCTAGTTTCGTCGGTGCCTTACGCGAGTTAATGATAATTCCGTTCGACTCGGTTACATCGTTAGCGAAAGTATTTTCTCGCGGAACCGGGTTTCTGGAACATCCACCGCGACAACTGTATTTGCCTTTCATTGGTTACGCGGAATTTCAACTATAGCTTCTATACTTGGGGCTTCTTCTGCTTCATATGCTGTTTTCGATTACGTCATGTTTCTTACAGATCGCTGGGTGCATGTTCGCATCACGTGCCACGATGAAATTGTGCGTTAATTTAACGATCACGTTTTATCTTTCTTTCTTTGGCAAACGGAGGACGCCATTGTATTTACGAGGTCAGGGAGTGTTGGAATGTTTACTATGATTCAACATTTTATTTTATTACTAAAACATAATGGACTGAGAATATATGTACAATGTATATCTGTCACTTTAGAGTAACGAAAGAGAAAGTTTAAGATATGGCCTGCTCTCTCAAGTGCCTGAGAGTACCCTCCCTGTAGTTTACTAGAAACCAAACAGATGTGTGAAAATTGCAGTGTATACTGCTAGAAATTCTTTCTACCTTTTTCTTATAATGTTCGTCAGTCTTGAGTCTGATAAAATCAAAACTTTTAGTTAATAAATTTAGTATTTTATTATTTCGTTATACTCCATTTCGAATAAAGAGGAAGTTCTTGTTGAAATTTATTTGTTTCATTCGACGCGATTTCTAACCTGACAATTGACAGAACTTTGATTTTACGGACCGAATACTAGTCCATTGCCAACATTATTAATTCAGACCATCGCTCCTCTTCTGTCCTGTCCCGTTTGGCGTTTTTCGACACGGAATGTTCATTCATTCGTGTATTTAAAGTGCGTAACTTATTCTACAAAGTTATTGCACTACTGCTTACTTATTACTAGCTTGATTCCATTCTTCTTATCATCGTCTTACATGACTCGTGCATTGTTTTAATAGTGTTTGCAGTATTTCTTACTTCTCATCCATTGGGGCCCGCTGGCCCCCCTCTAGCTTGGGTACCTCGGGGTTGCTAAGCCCGTACTGTAGCTACAAACACCGCTATAGCCCCTGAGGGCCGTTACACTCCATTTCCAATAAAGAGGAAGTTCTTGTTGAAATTTATTTGTTTCATTCGATGCGATTTCTAACCTGACAACTGACAGAACTTCGATTTTATGGGCGGAATACTATTCCATTGCCAACATTTTTTAATTCGAAGTGAGTAAAAATATCGAACTGTTAGGTAGTAGAACAATTATTTCTTTGTTATCTACCATTCGTTTAATGAATGGTGACAATGTACGTGTCTAACAAGAAACATTATTACCGAATCTCTGTATTAATAAAAATCATTGTCGTTAAGAAAGAGTGGTACTGAAATAGAGAAACTTGCGTCGTTAAACTAAGTCGCTAATTTCCAACACTGAAACTCTCATCATTTGATCAATATTCCCTTTGGTTGGAGGCTGTTCATTTCTCCATATTTTCTCACGACTATCCAAAGGGTCGCTCGCACCATCCCCGTGACCGATAAAGAAGAAGAATCATCCACGGTTTGCTCCCTCGGAAATCCGTACAAGCGATGCGCAACCCTAAACGAACGAGTTTCCACGTCTGGCTTGGCGAGACCCTTCTCGCCTGTTTCGGGCCCTGCTCCTGGACCGGCCTAGAACTCGCTCGTGGAACGACGGGATTATCTGTTCTGCGGTGACTAATGAATTTCCTACGAGTTCTTCTTGCCGGGCCGACCCTGTTTGACCCTACCAGTTCCGAAGTTAGTCCATCGAATCGACCAGCGTGCCACGCAACGACTCTCCCTCGTCCCGTTCTGACTCACTAAAATGATTAAGACTCGTCAGCCAGGACCACGATTTCGTCCGTTCGAAATTTCGCGATCGTCTACCTTGAAATACGTTGTTTAGTCTCGGTGGAAAACTGAACATTTCTGGCTTTTTGTTCCAAAGCATCTTCGAAATACGAACGAAACAATTTTCCCAAACCTCCTCGGCCCTGAATAATTTTCTTTCGGTAGAAAGCAAATATTCTTCGCGTGTTTCAAAATATTTGTGACTTGGTAGATGTAATCGAGTCAAAGAAATTTAATATATACGTGGACGTTGATAATTATAATAATGTGTGTTGATTTATTTTGGGCGCGAGGGTTCATTTGAATTTAAAGTAACATATTTCGAAGCCTGAGTGAACTGAAGCGATAGAGGTAATATGTGCAGTAAAAGGAAAGATTGAAATCAAAGAAAGAAAAATGGAGTGTGAGTTCTGATAGGATAAAGAATGTGGAAAAGATAAAAGAGACTGTACAGGAAATAGAAGGCAGGAAAAGTAAAACGAGAAGAATACATGAAGAGAAAGGAGGAAATAGAAGAGATCAAAAGGACAAAATTGGAGACATAAATATGAAAGTACATTAACAAAGAGTGTAAAAATAAAATTAAAATAGAATAGAGTATCAGGAAAGAAGTGATTACATCACTTTCTTACCTTATTAGAAGAAATAAAGGAGAAAATGGAAAAGGAGAAAGAAGAAGAAGACAAAGTAGCAGAAGTAGCAGAGGAACTAACAGACGAGTAGAAAGACAATTGCAAAGGCTCAGCGAAAGTTTTGTGCAAAACAATGAATATAATTTCTTACATAAAACGTGACATGTTTTACGTTAATAATGTTATTTAAATGCTCTTAGCTGCTATGTCTTTTCTACGATATGCTATTCGTAGTTTTTTCATAGATATCGTTAATTGTCAAGGATAACAATGATTCCGCATGTTACGTTGCATGAAACTCGAAACCGATAGAATAATAGCTCGAAGGGGTTGCGATTACGAAACCCAGAGCAGACGATGAAGTCATCGCGCTCGATTTGATCCTCGCGTGGGTGCCTGTCGAGGTTTTTTCTCTTTTTTCACGTTAATTCCATCAAACGATAGCTTTCGGTCGAGTCGTTCTATCCATTCGTTAGCACGCTGCTCGTTTCTCTAAACGAACGCAGACCGTGGTCGGAGATGAGTAAAATTTTATTCCATTAATAAGGTGCAGAATTAACACTTTGAGTGCTATGGGACACTGGCAATGTGAACTGTGAAAGAATATGGACTATTAATTTCGAATACATGAGTTCATTAATTTTAATATTTTTAAACATTTTATAGATAAAATTCTCTTGTTTACTTTATGACAAAATCGTACTCCATTGAATATTTGATTATAAATATGAAATGAAGGTATCTACAGTCGGTGTAATAAATATTCGTACAGGAATCATTTATTTTAAATGAAGTGCTTTAAACGAAGTACGAATACTTTTTACACCGACTGTACATCTTACTAAAATTACAGTTAACCCACTTTTTAAAAAAGTGGACTTGTTCCATTTTCAAATATAACAGCTCATACGTACATTGACAAGGTTATTCCGTTAAACAGTTATCGAGATAGACGTAATTTTATTTTATAATTCAGATTGTAACTTTCATTGAACGAATAGAGAGAAACAAATGAAATCAAGGGAACGAATAAAACCAAACAAGTTTTGTATGTTACTTTTGTATATTATGAAATTTGTATTGAGATAACAAAATGAACAGTTTCTGACCACCATTACTCTTTTTTAATTGTAATTATCGAATCGAGAATCATGGATGAACGAGCTTCTAGGTGTTTACATTACAAGGATAAGTGTATTGAATATTAAAAAAAAAATATATATATATATATTTGAAACATTGAATAATGTTTTAAATCTGAAACATCGAAGATCCATCAGAACACGAAGAGCGGGAAAACTAGTAATCGAATCTCAAGACTGAATACTAACAATTAAAATTTGCTCTCGATCTATTTATTGTTAGTTTTGCCCTATATTGCTAATTATTACCTTCGCGTGATTAAACAAATTGGTAAACACCACAGGATTAGTAGTAGTTGTAGCAACGCAAAATCATGCTGTGATTCTTAAATGAAAGTTTCAAGCAAAATACGCGATGCACTAGAAATTAAATGGAATCCTAATTAGAGTACGCGTTCAGAGAGCGGTTTTCTTGGACTCCGTTAGGGCAAAGTCGTTTTCGACTTCTGTAAATTAGACACGAACACGGTCTTCTCGCGTGACACGAATCGAATGTTTCCGATCGTAACGAGTCGCTGCTTAAGCCGGCAAGCGTGAGCCAAATTAATAATTCCCGATCGTGCGATCCATACGATCGCCGGCAGCTGTGCTCCCTGTCTCTAAATAAGTTTCGGCCCGTACAGACGACGGAACAGCGTCGAATTTATTATCCTTTCCCCCGTGGCGATCGTTCGTCAAACTGTTAATTACTTGCCGTGTGACGCGTATCGGCTTTGTAGCGTGTTAATTTTTTACCCTATG
>NC_071979.1:3194420-3216354 GCF_026283585.1 Hylaeus volcanicus
CAGGGTCTTTTATTTTAAAGAGTGTTATGTTTAGTCCTCGAATTTACAAAATATTTTTTTCTTAAAAAAGAAGTAAGTTGGTTAGATATACGTGTAAATAATGTAATAGAACAATATTCGTTAATTAATAGATCTAAAAAAAAGTCAGCGACACGATATACCTAGCTTTTATATTTAAACCACAATAACGTTTTTAATGTTAAAAATGAATTGAAAATTATAAGGTGAACTTTAAGGGTGTAAATAATGTAATATACGTGTAATAATGTATTATACGTGTAAATAATGTAATACGAAAATATTGGTTATTAATAGTTCTAAAAAAAAGTAAGCGACACGATATACCTAGCTTTTACATTTAAACCACAATAACGTTTTTTATGTTAAAAATGAATTGAAAATTATAAGGTGAACTTTCAGGGTGTAAATAATGTTATATACGTGCAATAATGTATATACGTGTGACGCGTATCGGCTTTGTAGCGTGTTAATTTTTTACCCTATGACGCTACTCTAAGAAGCTATCGCGAGTTCCAAAATTCTTGCCACGCGCAGGAACTAACGGAAATATGTGCGATAACAGAAGTGGTAACAGATTTTGCAGGGTCTTTTATTTTAAAGAGTGTTATGTTTAGTCCTCGAATTTACGAAATATTTTTTTCTTAAAAAAGAAGTAACATTTCGTATTTTATGAAAAATAATTGATGTATAGAATTTCAATTTTATTTCATCTTACTCTACTGTTTGGTATATTAGATATATATGAACCGGTGTAACGATGCATTAATGTTGCACAGAATTGTGTCGTGTCTAATTTTTCCTACTTATAAATGACGTTATTATAGTCTTTCTCATAGTTTTATAAGTCCATAATCGAAATATTGTATTTCTCGAATGAAAAGTATAAAAGAACTTTTTAGTGCTCCTTTAATCTTTCATATCGCTGTTACTTCCTGTGCGTGCCAATTATTTTGTGACTCCGTGTATATAAAGTGGCCCTGAGAGATATTTAGGATACGGAAAAATTCATCTTTTCGACTTCGTTATGCTCTAACACCGATCGTGTGCTACCATTGTATTTGAATTAGTTTAAAGTAATAAACAATTTGTATTTAAAGGCAAGTAATGTTTGTGCACCATCGGCTTGTGTTTCTGTGCCTTGATTATCATCAGTTATAGTAAGTATTGTAAGTCTTGTCAAGTCTTGTAGTAAGGGTTTTGAAACTAGAGACTTCTAAAACTATAAAAAATACAAAAGCATCCGAACCTCGCAAGTTCGATTAATATTCGAAGCTCGCCTCTACCTGCAACTCGATATCGGATGAGTTTCGTTTAAATCAAGCCCGATTAAATTGAAATCCTCCCATTTGAAGGATCGGACGCACGGACTCGACCGCAACGATTCAAAGTATGAAATTGTAATGTAGATTTTTCGCGAGCCTGATCGAAGTCTCAGAAATAGGCAATATTCTCATCTAGTGATCGGCTACTTATCCGATACTTATTTAATAAAAATTATACCTTGATATATAATGCGAAATTATGTTCAGCTTATAGCTCGGCAACTTGAGCCTCGAAGGAAGAGCTAAAATTTTCGAGTTACGGAGATTTCGTCTTCGAAAATTCCACATATTGAGACTTTGTACTAGGGTTAATGTCTGTCTACTCATAAAGGCTCGAAAGACAAAGAAATATTCCATTCTTGAAACATAAAATATTAAAACTAAGTTTGTGTCTTCATATTCAATATATTATACCTATAGTTTAAGTAAAAATAGTTATTTGATATTTTGTTATGTTGAATTATTAACCTTTTAAAATAATAAAAAATTGTAAATATGATACGCTTTTAATGTTATCTGAAAATTAACACAAAATAACAGTTGCTACTTGTTTTTAAAATTATATGTGCGCTTTTGTATAACTGGAGCAAGATCATAAGTGGTATAGTTGTTTTTATAAATAAATGGTAAGTTTACCATAAAAAGGCACAAATTAAATTCTACATCTAATAAATAAATATATAAAATGAAATGTACAGAATAGAGAACTTGCAAATAATATATAAATGATATTCATTCGACTCGTTAATTGAAACATTATTTGAATATAACTCCAATTTTAATTCGTAAAAACAGATTTCAAGTGAAATGAATCTGTAATTCTGTGTAAAATCAATTTTCAATTGAGATTAAATTCATTTTAATCAAATTTTATTCAACAGTACCACGTATGAAAAAACGTCACGTGAACGAGAACGGTCCTTTTGAAAAATATGCAGTGCAATAAATATTCAGTGTAATAAGTATTCGTACAGGAACCAATTCAAAATAAAACTTCATATATTTTTATTTTATTAATAAATTTTAGTGGAAGAAATAATTAACCAAAATTCCTACATATGTTTAGAGTAGAATTTGCGTAAATTAAAGTTCATTATTTTCAATGTTAACCTCTTATTTCTTTTCTAATTAATTAATTTTCTAATTAATTCTATTTTAAATTGGTTGCTGTGCGAACACTTCTTCCGTGACTGTAAATCACAATGATTGCCAAAAATATTTAAAAAACATGATTATGATCGACTTTTCCATACCGGATTATTAGATGTCGTATTATCGGAACTTTGCTCTAACTACTCGATAAAATAAACGTTCTAAATAAATCTCTATATAATTTTCTTTATTCGTCATCTACTATTCGAATAAAATTCTGCCCCATTTCTGTCTGGTCCTATCGTCGCAAGAAAAATAGCAAGGGGGATGTGAAAGAGCATCGACAACACTTTGAGAGGATGGGAAATCGAATGCATTTGCATCCTGAAACGTCACGGGAAGAAGATCGCTCGGACGTCTTCGCGGGATCGCTCGATAAGTTTCGTATCGTCTCGGGTCTCATCGGTGTTCGGGCTGCTGGCACGGAGAATGGCTCGGTGATTCGATTCAGTCTTCGTAGCTCTGCGCAACAGTTCGCGTCCTCATCATGTAACAGGGACTACGGCCTCCTAATTGGAGGAGTTTGTTGTGTGAGCTAAACAAGATAAACTGATACAAGTGTGCCGCGAGATAAAGCAACTTCGCCTCCAGTAATTGACTGAATTCAAAAGTGAAGAAGACCCTTGGCGCGGGACGGATCATCCAGTCTCCGTCGTTGATTGCCGATCCCAGACAGATAGGACTGGCCTGCGACAGGTAACGAACAATTCGCGAAAGTCTTTAACGCTATTGTAACGTGAATTTTATTTCACAATCAAAGAAAGAAAAGCATGGTTCATTAATCGCTAGCAATTTTGTTTGCTCCTGTTTTAAAATAAAAACTACGGTATAGATATCGGAAGCAAGCGTTGTTTGAATTCGGTTACGCGCATTCAATTTTTGCGCCACCGTGCCGAATCACGTTTACTCGGTATAATTATATAATAATTTGTAATAGATCCGAAGATGGCCACTACATTGGTCGAAAACGTTCGCGTCTAATTAAAACGTCAAAATTGCAACAAATGTGCATATTTGCTTGGGAGTATGAACATTTTAAAACTATTTATCGTTCAGCTGGACAATAAAAACATTAATTTAAGAAAATAATTCTCCGATTCTCGAACGGGCAATACCGCGGGGAATTAATTGGAGCGTATGTTAATTTGTTGTCATGTCGTGATGCCTCACGATTCGTTTAATTCTCGATCGCGGCCAACTTGTCCCTTTCTCTGTTCGCCTATCGGAAACGCAGAACTGATCGAAAAATAACCAGCTTTCGAGGCTGAAAAACGGTTACGCGTGGCAGTACTCCTAAGCGGCCTAACTAATAACCGCGCCTCCCCCGCGTACTCGTAGCGCATGCATGACAAAGCATTTTTAATGCATACATTAAAGAACCAATCTTCCGAAAATCGAGTGATAGCTACGACGAACTCGGAACATTATTTTATTCGAATAATAAATGCCGAATAAAGGAACCGTTTAGAGATTTATTCGAACGAATAATTATTTAGAGATTTTGATGTTTTGAATTATTTATTATTTACTTAACTTATTTTCAAATCTTTGTTAGGAAATATCTTAATTTCATTACGAAAACCTAAAACCGTGATAGATACGTCAGACTATTATGGGGACCAGAAAGTAATGTCGTTTCTTTTGCATTAAATACAAACAAGTAATGTATAATATGTTTTTATTTTTAATCAATCGTGTAATCTTCCTCGTTATCAACTATTTTTTGCCACCTAGTGTGCAAATGTTCAATATCTGATCGATAACAATCAATTGGTACACGGTGAGATGATAAATAATAAACAAGTATTGACATTCGCAGAATTGATACTATTTTCTGGTCCCATCAATACATTTTTGTTACGAATCTTAAATGTCACTAATAAATGTTTTCTTATACTTTATCAGTGGTAACATGGAAGAAATTTAATTACAGGGTTTTTGAATTTTGTTATTTTAATCAAGCGCTGATATTGTCGCTGTTAATTATTTGACGCAGACGATTTAAACAAAAAATAAAACTCAAGATGCGCAGTAAGACAATGACAACTTACTAAAACATTTTAACTTGTAGAAATTTTTATTTCCACTTATGTAACTTTGAGCGTTAATGCGTAGTCAACTAACAATTTTTTAAAAAAAACATTAAAGTTAAGGAAAAGGTGGACAGTTTCTAAACTACCTAACCTTAACTCTTTCGACTCTAGTGGGACATGTATGTCCTAGTGAATATTTTGTATCACCTTTGGCCAAATTACAAATGAGACTTACTCGAACATATGTGAAAAAAAATGAAAATCATTCACACTGAAGTAATTATCTCCTTGTTCGACTACAACCTTTGATATACATATAACCATGCCTAGTTTCATACAATTAATTTCTAAAAGTGAAACAAATAACCTTGCATAACTTCATATCATAAATATACACAGTAAAATACCGATGGAAATTTGTATTTTCTTTCGTTGCACAACATCTGTATCTAGATAGCTGTTTTGCCTATGGCTGGCATTGGCCGATATGAGCGCGCACATGCCCCAAGCATGCCCCGATTCCCATAAAGCGGTTCCCCACGTGGTGGTTCAAGCTCCTCTGTATCTCTGGCCGACCGTTCTCATCCATGTGTTACGGACGATACGGAGCCGCGATGACCTAACCCAGACTCTCAATTAAAATGCCACCATATGCCACTTAAACTGTTCTAAATTTCAACCATTAACTCCCTATATATGCCTCCGGCTGTCGTTCGCGACCCGTAACCCCGCGCGATACGGAGAAGGGAAGGTATGAATTGCGTAACGACACGAAAGGAACGCGTCTCACTTAATCGAGACGCTCTCTCGAATCGCTAGCACGAAAGGGGTGAGGGCGGTAAGCTTGTTCCTGCGATTAAAATCAATTTGACGGATTACCGTGGTGGTCAGTGCAATTATTAATCTCGTTACTGCCGTAACGCGGTGATAACGATGCTCTACGTTACGTTACCGCGGAGATGAGTTTACAACATTCCTGTATGTAAATACAAATTTGGAATTACAATTAGAAGATAAATGGTTATTAATTTGTCATTGCTTGAGTAAAAATAAAATTTGAATCGTAGTATGAAATACTTCACATTGAGAAAGATTAAACTGTAGACCGTTCAATGGAATAATTTTTATGGCTAAATCGCAGGTGTTGATATTAAGATTAATTTCCTCTTGGGTAGAAGAGGTAGAAGAAAGTAAGAAATTTATCAACTTTGATTCCTCGAGACAGTATCCGCATTTCTTAGACAGTTAGACAATGTAACGTTGGGCTGCTCGCCTCTCTTCAAGCCTATTCTAAACAATCAACCTCGTGACACCCGATAGTTACGTGACTTGAAGTCACTATAATCATTTCCAGACCACCGCCCGCGAGGGTGCACTGTTTACGTTACAATTGTATTCGACTTTTGACTTAGCCGTAAACGTCTCAAAAACCAAATAGTGGCGGATTCTATTTGCCTTACAAATAGGTACTTTTAAAGGACTCGATATCAAACGAAAATGTTGATGCAAGCGTATGAATCATTTTTATTCTTGATAGTTTCAGTTACGTTAGAGAGTTAGGATACTGTGAAATTTTTTTAAATCGCAATATTTTTGTTTACTCAACGTCTTCGCATCCTTGGCCACATATGTGGACATTTAGTTTTTTTATAATTGTAAATACAGTTAATGAAAGGAATAAAAATTTGATAATAACAAAAGAGATCGTCCCTGAAGAGGTTAAATAATGCTTTAGTTTTGAGAATGAAATGCAAAAGTCAACCTTCGATATCGATTATTTTTCGAAGTAGACAGCCGAAAGCAAGCTCGTTTTTGTTACAACTATATCCGATTTGTCGAAGACGCGTAGACTGCGGATGTTTATGCATTTATGCCGAGTAAAAATGTGGGAAAGTATATGTTACACTGTTTAAAAGATAAGACATAGGTTCATTTAAATCTCAATCATCGAAATACGTAAAAATATGAATTTTAATGATCATCCGCGGTCTAACTATTAATTAGCCATTCCGACAACAATTTTTGAAATATTAGTAGAATCTATTTTAATTCATTTAATAGTAAAATAAAGTACAGAACCTAATATTAATCGACTGGTTACTTTTTTTGTTACTGCTATTTAACACATTGACTGCCGCGCGCATTTTACGTAGTTTTCCCATGGCGCCAACGTGAATTGTCGCGGTCACCAGTGACCCCCACGGCGCTGTAGCCAAATCGAGTGCCGGTCACCGGTGATCCCCACGGCAATCAACGTGTTAACAGTCGTATACTGTATTGGCTCGTCACAGTATCCTAATCCGTTGAAGTGTAATAGGGTAGCAATCCCTTTAGTGAGGAATATTACACAAATTCACAAATAAATAAGTGTAAAGTACTTTATTTTACTAAAACAAATAATTTTAAATAAAAATAATTTTTACGCAATCGAGAATATAAATAGTTATCAGATGTTACAATTGAAAGTAAAGCGAATGTATTAAAATAAAACAATTGTGCGCGAGGAGAAATATTACAGAAGAACCTTTCTTTTGCGGCAGAGAATACGAAGAAAATAGATTCTTGAAATGACTTACACGAGTTGGAACAAAAACTGGTTATCAACGCCCTGAAATTTCAAATCGACTCGCATCTTGCGATTATTTTTCACAAATTTGGGCCATCTCGTGACAACGGAGTAGACTCTGCGAGCTGCAGACCAGAGTCGTCCGTGTCTGTTCATTGTCATGGCAGCTTACACGATAGGAAAAAGGAAGGGTCTTTGCTCTCGAGTGGCATCCGATGAATAGCCCCGCGTCCGTTGCCAGTACAGTCATCCGGCTTACGTTCTTCTTTCGTGACGAATCGCGGCCCAAAGGAGAGTAAAGCACGTACGCGTACGTACACAGTGTGATACCCAGTGTTCCAGAATTGATTTCTAGCGTAAAACAATTACCGACTCTCTTATACATCAACTGTGATATTTTGATGTATTAAAGTGCTAGAAAGACAAACGGACTGAAATATAATACTATGAACTATTATTTAGGAACAAATGACTACCTGTTGACGAAAGAAGGCAGATACGAATTTATTTTATTGGTTTAATTAACGTTTTTATTATACAAGTATTTGGTACGTTAAGTCACGGTTGACTGACGTTATATGTACAGCCTGACTGATGTTACAGAGTCTTTCATTAAGAGGTTTCATTCAAAGATATTAGAATTAGAAAAAAAAACATGTTTTTTAACCCTTTGCACTCGAGGCCTTTTTTCTGGTATCTGCCAGCAACTCGAGATGCTTTCTCAGCATTCTATTGCCACGAATGCTAAGATTATATTGTCTTCGTAAATGAGATCTCTAATTTGAGAATCAGGTGACCTTTGCCTCAACGACAATCATTATATTGGTACTTTGAATGAGTTCCAAAGAAATTAAACCTAAAGAAAACATAGTGGTGACTGAGAGTCACCTCTCGAGTGCAAAGGGTTGATAATTTAAAATGAAATTTCCCAATGGAAGGCACTGTATAATTTTTAAAACGCTACATTTATATGTTGATTATTTAAGAAAAATACAAAAAAAGCTAGAAATAAAATCTAGACCACTGTGCGACCGTTCGGTTTGCGAGGAGGTGTGCTTCGGTGTACTCGGAGATAGAAACGAGAAAGAAGCCCGGGCATAACTCTAGCGGGCACATTATAGGGGCGTACTCATTAGTAAATGAGCCCTGGGCAATCGAGTGGCGGGGTCCCAGGTGTTATCTTTCCTGGCAAGCGAACGAAGGAACGAGACCAGCCGCCACCTTCGCGTCCCGCCGAGTGTATATAAATAGGGCCGTGCTAGGGCAACGTACGGGGAAAGAGGCAGAGCCAGGGTTCATTCTCGGCGTGGTATAATGCCTTTTGTTAATTATTACAGCAGCCACACTTAGGGGCTTAAAATTCGCCATAAATAATCACTGAGACAATACCACCCCCGGAACCACCGGCGCCCGAGTCGAAGAGGTGCGCTCTCTTGCTCTCTTTCGTCGCATCGAACCACCGTTACTGCTACCGCTGCTATCCCTTGCCCACCCTTCCCTCCCTTCGTTTTCCAACCACCAAACCCTTCCCTACCTCATCGTTCGAACTCGTAGTACTCTTCGCGCCTCCATTTTTCCACTCCCTCATTCACAGCCTCTTTCCTTTCTCGTTTCGTTCACTCCGTTTCCTGTTCATCGTTTCCTGTCGATATCCTCCGGCGAAATCCGGCCGAAAAAAGAAGAGATGCGCGCCGATATTCGGCGATCCGGGTAGCGCGGGGGTCGCAGGGGGTGGACGGAAGCGCGAAAAACGATGCCGCGAGAGACTACGGCAATTCCGTTGGCGACGTCGGTCCTCACAGCCGTGAATTATTCGGGGAATCGTTGCGCGTTACACTCCTTGAACTGTTTCTGTTTAAACTGAGGCTGGGACCTAATAATCGAATATTTCAGAGGTAGTCAACCCAAATGATTTCGCGGGCCACTTACGAAATGCATCATAACTCCGCGGGCCGCATATAAAATTATGAATCCGCGTATTAGATTTAGACCCATTACAGACATTTTTTTGCTCTTCAGCTTTTTTCGATACGTAATCGACGAGACGCGATCGCTCTCCTTGGGACTTTTCGACAATGTTTCGTGAAAACTTTCTGGTACGCAGTATTATTTTAAAATCAAAGTTAATCTTTTCTCATAATTTCGACAGTTAATTTACGACTATATGCATGCAAAATTAATGTACTTTTTTAATACATTGATTTTCACTACTTTGGTCATTATAAAATAAATATATTTTGTAAAAGTGTGATGAATCTCGCGAGCCGCGGGTTGGCCACCCCTGGAATATTTGGATATCTTTCTCTCTTTTGCGACTCACATCCGATACACAAAGAGTGTAAGCCGACTCTAAAATCCTAGGCTTTATTGTTCGACACTTTGCTGATTTCAAGCAGCCTCAGACCTTTAAAACTCTGCATGCCTCGTTAGTTCTTCCGTAACTTGAATATGCATCACAGATTTGGAGTCCATTACAACTTGGTCATAGTAAGCTGATTGAGAGTGTCCAACACAAATTCCTAAGGTACCTATCTTATAAAATTGGTACATCTTGGACACTTTACAAATGCTTACTCTTAACCTCTTCACGCCCTTGGCCACATATGTGGACGTTTAGTTTTTTATAATTATAATTACTGTCAATATTAAAAAGGACGAAAATTGGATAATAACTCATTCACTACAGAATCCTTCGTGAAGGGGAGTAAAATTTTGATGGTTTGGGTATGCTGGTAATGTTATTTCCGATGTAGAGTTATAAATATAAAAAAGGCGTGAAAAGAAATAGTCTCTGAAGAGGTTAAGCAGCGCCTTGTTCTAGCAGACCTTATGGTTGTTTTTAAAATCATTAATAAGAAAATAGATTGTCCAAAAATACTGCAATTTTTAAGTTTAATATTCCAAGTAGGTTACTTAGAGATAATAGTATCGGTAGTATATAAAAACTCGGTTGTAGCAGTTTTACTTATTCGGTTAATATTTGGAATTACTTGGATAGTACAAAAATCTGGATGAAACTCCCAGCCCTAGTTTAAACCTACCATTTTCCGAAATTTGTACCAGATTCGTTCAAAGTCATTTTTCTCGAGAACAAGGACACCCATGAAGCATTATACATATGTTTTTGATTCGTTTTCTCGTGCGGAATGATCATATTATCGGCAGAGTTTGTAATTACAACGAAAAAAGCCGATGTGAATGACAAGGACGAAACAATTTCATCGCGTCAAACAAGTACTCAACGCGAAGGGGTTAATGTATAAAATTACATAGATTAAAATATATATTACTTCATTACTCCTTCCCTCGAGAAGGCCTGAGAACTTTCCGCAGGATCCGATACGTACTTGTGAAATTTTCATTCGATAACATTCACTCCGTGAAACTCCTTCTATCGCTCCTCTCCTGCTTTTTTAGTCTTTAACGCTTAAAGTACGCAAGCTTGTTAATAACTGGAGTACAAATTTGAAGAATATTTTCCGCGTATCAAAGGATGTCTCTTCGAAGGAGAGACGACAATTTTTGTCGGTCCTTTCTAATAACGACGAGGCCTGAAGAGAAGACGATCCGCGGAGGATTTTAATTTTTCAAGAGCGCGGGCGCTCGCCTTTGAGGAATCCCGTAGCGCGTTTTCCATCAACGTAATTTTCCTCGCGATGTAACTACTCGTCCTCGTCGGTTGCTCGGCTTTTAAATTATCCGGCTCTTTAAACACGTCTCTGCAGCTTCCTTTGCAAACCGTAAACCGGGAATATAATTGAAGAGAAACAATCCATTACCAACGGTTCTCGATGACGAACACTCGCGGAAACGATACACGCGAAATCGAAGAGGAAACAAAGGGCGCGGGACTGCAAAGGAAATTCCTTTAATTGATCGCTCGATGCGATCGACAAATGAGGAAACCTTGCCTCGGATACGGCGAACAGGACTGCTCGCTATTTTTCTCGAGCCAATTAGCAATAGGAAAAGGAGATCGTCGCGTCGCCAGCAATTAAATTTCATCATTCCCGACCAACCGTCTCCTTCGTAATCTTGCCTCCGCAGATCTCAGAGGAAGCGTTCGAGGCGAGCCTTTAGCACCGGATTTTTTAGTATTTCAACAGATCACGGAGGTAGGGGAGCGAAAACTCTTCTTTGAAATAACCTCTAGAAACTGGGAATAGGATACTTATGTGCGTTCACGGTAAGATGATCAAACTTGAGAATGATTCGCTGCATTTGGTGCGATGAACTTTACACCATTTTAATTTGAAATTGTATTCTTTGTAGTTTAAGAGCCAGTGACGATTTTACTTACGTCATTTTGAAATGGAAATAACCTTTTTTATGAAAATATTTTATAATAATTGGCGATCACGAGAACCGTCGTCTGGGCAGCTAGTCGTTAGAACAACGTGCGTGGGCATATTTTGAAAAAGAAAATGGCGTGATTTCATTATTGTTCTTTTTTCAAAATACGTTTACGCGCGTTGTACCGATGACCGATGTCAGATTTTCATAGTTGTCAGTTATTATACTTTCATAAAAAAAGGTTATTTTCATTCGGGTCCTTTTTCAGGGCCTGAATTCACATTCAAATCCTACACTTGAATTTTACAAAGAGAAATTATTTATTTACAAATGCTGGTACATATTATATATTTTTTATAAGATGAATATTAAATAATAATACTTTGATGATTTTTCTCGCTCCATTAAACTGAATCGTCGCTACTAAAAGAATGTCTTACATCTGTTAATGGTATTATCGTTCTGTAAAAAGTTAATCAAAATCGCTGTTTTTTAATTGAGTAATTTACCGGCCCTGTTTTCATTTCAAAATGGCGTGAGTAAAATCGTCACTCCGACTACTGTGAACGCTTTTCTAACGAATCATCTCGTAGATATACTTTCCAGGTGGTAACTTCATCGCACAGAAGGAAACTTTGAATTAGACACGAATATGAGGAGGATTCTCCATTTACCGTGCTCTCGAATAGCCAAAAAGTTCCCGTTACTATTATTTGATTTAAATTCCACTTATCCAAGAAATAAATTAAATTAAACTCTCTCGAATCGGTTGCCTAAAATTAGACAGATATTCAACTGCCATTTGCCTTGGCACTTCAGCGGCAGATTTTTCAATATTTCAACAGATCACGGGAGGGGGTTAGCAAAGTTCACTCGACTAACCCACCGAAACTCCGAATAGAGTGTGTACGTGCATACACGGGAAGATAGATACTTGCTCGAGAACTCTTTACGTCGGGAACGCTTTTTATTCGCAGCTCTCGCAGTTTCGAGCAAAAAGCCGCTACTCGATTGGCCCGTCTGAAAAGCGTTGGCAACGTTATTGCAGAACTTTTCTGGTATTAGCTTGCAATGTATCAAATTTTCTCACCTTAGCTGCTCGAAACTTTCTCCCAACAATTTTTAAACCCGAAGACAACGTTGATTTAATTATTTTAAAAATTTAACGACGGTTTTGCGTGCATAGAAGTCTTCGTTCAAACTTTTGTGGTTTTCTAAGAAACACCGTTTTAAAATATTGCCACCTTTTATCTCATTTGTCGTGTATATATCTAAACATGTATGTATAATAGTAATATCGATCATTGAGATAATGGAGACATTCAAAAAAGGAATGAGCCGTGTCTGCTTTTAGCGACAAATTCAAAAAACGAGCTGTTCTTGTCTGCTTGTAGCGAAAAATTCCAAAAACGAACATTTCTTGTCTGCTTTTAGCGACAAGTTGAAATAACAAGTGTGAAATAAATTAATATTTGGAAAAAAATATAACCCACTTCGATGAACATTGAAACTGCACTAAAAGTATGAAATAATTTCTAGTTAATTTATATGAACACTCACCAGGTCTAGATGAATTTGATTAAATTATTAAAGACAGCATATTAAATACAACGCAACCTTTTCGGAGGAGGTACAAAATTTAAAATATTGTATTTGGTAATTTAATCAAATTCATGAAAAGCTGGTGAATAATAATGCAGTGTAAATAAAAATTATTTCATACTTTTCACTGCATTTTCTCCTACATTTAAGTAATTATATCTAGAGCTTGTGGGTATTCATATAAATTAACTAGAAATTAATTCATACTTCTTAATGCAGTTTCAATGTTTTCTCTGAAATGCGCGGTAGAGGAAGGTTAACTATAATAATTGCAACTTATTTTATTTTATTTTATTTAATTATGTTAAGCCCTTTGAAAATTACGGCTGATAAGCTTTCCTTAGATAGATTGTACCAATTATAAGAGTTCAATAATATCTCGTAGAAAATGATGAAACATATAAACTAGCTCTTACGCTCTTCAAGGTCGGCGATCACAATGCTCTAGACGAATCCTCGAAAACTAGAAATAAAGTGTCTATGCGCATACGCTAAAAGATGGATATAGTTCACTCCGTGAACCGTTCGGGTCGGAAACGCTTTTTACACCGTTGCTCTTCGTTTTCGAGTAAAAAGCTGGCGCTCGATCGGCCAGGATTCGCGAACCAAAGAAAAGGCGGAAACGATAGGAGCGCGCGTTGGGCGTTAAATTTATGACCACCGCTAAGTACGATGTCTATCCCAACCGTTTTTGCCGGCTTGAAATCCCACGAAGTGATTTTTACCGAAGATCGCCGCCAGACCCGGGTAGAATGGATACTCGTGCTCGCGTAAAATTAATTGAAACGGAACGCGTCTAGTTGCAGAACATATTTAACAAAAAACTTTGGGAAAGGGAAGCAGATTTTTACGACGATGAGTTTCTACCGAACAGGTATCGAAGGCAAGTGCGCTCATTAGCCCTATCGGGGAAATTAGATCGGAAAAATCACCCGACGGACTTTCGGAAATGAGAATTCAATTTGTTGATCTGTCAGGATTATTTTCAATCAATTAGTCAGCGACGAAACTATTCGACGTCCACCGTTGTTCCTGTCATTATTTCTCACGACCATTTTCAGATTATATTTTTACGAGACTTGTAACGCAGTAAATCGACCAAGAATAATACTTGTTTAATTGAATAAAACAAAAAGTTTAATAAAAAAGAAAACAGCAAAAGAAATCTGGAACCAGGAATGGACCAACATGACACCAACGAATCGAAGACTGCAGGTGCCAATAACAAGATTGAGAATTGGCCTCAAAAATCTGTCTCATTGCTACAAAATAACTAAATAACACTATTATGCAGCTTTTGTGACGAACCTCTCGCAGTTAAACATTTAATTGAAGAATGTCAAGGAATGCAGCACTTTTTTTAAAGACAATATCTGTCCACTCAAAACATGTTAGAACGGTTATTCTGAAGCATATTCACTGTTAATTTCAAGAAAATTTAATCCATCTGCTTAGTAGACCGTTGATTTACACAAAGAAGTACTGGTTCTTCGAGGCTATCCACGCTTTGACATAGGCCACAACATGGTGGCCATTAAAATCGGCTCAAAAAATTACCTAGTTATAGTGATCGAGTAGAGTTCAAAGTTTTAAATAATATGCAGACGATCCTCAACAATAGAAACGAATTTCTCAAACTAGTAGATATATTAACGAAATATAAAGTAATAAATAAATTTCAATTAAATTGTAGATATTGACGTGGTCACTGATAGCCCTGCAGTTGATGTGACCTTAAACAAAGAAATTAAAAAAATAATATTTGTTTAGGTTTAACTTCTTCATGGTGGCCACTGGACAGAGAAATCAGGGAATTGTTTTTCAATGGTACGAAAAACAATCTATTTCGCCGTAAAGACGCTCTCTGGTTGCCGCACGACTACTCTGGATAAAAATGGATTTCGATTTCGGGATAATTACTGCAGTAATTGGGAAAATATCTTGGTCACATTTTATCGTTTTTTTCATGTTCCAAAATCCAGGGAAATTTCGTAATTTGGCCAGGGAAAGTTAGGTAATTTTTTGAGCCGATTTTAATGGCCACCATGTTGTGGCCTATGTCAGAGCGTGGATAGCCTCGAAGAACCAGTACTTCTTTGTGTAAATCAACGGTCTACTAAGCAGATGGATTAAATTTTCTTGAAATTAACAGTGAATATGCTTCAGAATAACCGTTCTAACATGTTTTGAGTGGACAGATATTGTCTTTAAAAAAAGTCCGGATAATTATCCGTCAACCTAATAATTCTAAATTACATCAATTCGATGTTCGATATTGTGTGCCAGAGAAGCACGTTTCAAATACTATGCCAATCTTTGTCAGTGCTTCTGAGGATCACACATTGACTGCAACAGTTTAGAAAAATCTGTGTGATTAGATCGTTGATTGAATAGTCTTTCCAGTCATCGTTTCAGCCAACCATCTGTGGTTCCTTTCAAGATAACGTTAAAAGTAACATTTTACAATTTCGAGAAGAAATACGGTAACAATATATCACTTTGTAACCTTTTATGCTAAATTCAGGTTTCTACGAAACTCCTAGAGAACACAAGCGCGAACAGAGACGGAGAATGAAATCCAGATGCGTCGTGGTCTCGTGATTTCCGCCAACGTTGGGTCAACGGCGTATTGTGGTCGTGAGATTATATCAGCTACATAATCGTCCTTATTGACGGAGTATTAGTACACGTATCTGTCGAGTTCCACGCGTTGCAATTATCGTGCAGACTGGGCTCACCTCTCTAGCCCCCTTCGCCAATGATCGCCGGTCGTCTCTTTCCCTCGCGTCGAGTCGCGACAAAATGCCTTTTGTCGATCGCTCTAGTGGCAAACGTGTGTTCAACTTGGGAAGCTTGGTTGCATCGAAACCCAGAGAGACAGAGATGGGTTGCGGAGAGGAGACGATGGGAGGGAACCAAACGACAAGGGTCAGCTGATAGCAGACAATTATCTCTCAGTTTAACCCAAGCGATCCGTGCCTCTGGCCGCGATGTTGTAAAACATTATTGTGCGTAGTCGGTCGATCGTGTCCCTGGTGAAATCGATTTTGGTCAAATAAAACGGCACGAACTTGGGTACCCGATCAACTTCGTCGAATGGTAACTTTTTAACTTTGTGCACTCTGGAAATTTGTTACAGAGACGATTCGCTAACACCTTCGAGCCAATTTTTTCGCTGCGGTTCTGAACATTAAGCGTTCTTTTATCCGCTATAATTTATAAATGCTCGCGATATGTACCTCAACAAAATACGAACAATTCATGCAGCTTTAAGCCTTCATTACATGGTTTAAAATTTGAAATTCGAAAGTCTCTTTTCATCTTCATAAACTTTATAAACGCTCATAATTTTAATGTATAATTCCACGGGAGAGCTTGCGAAAGGTAAAAGATACAGATCAAATTTTATTACAAACTCTAAGCTGTCCGATAAATTTCAATTAAATTTTACTTATACACACAATATCCAGTCTGGAAAATTGCATGTCGTTATTTAAATTTCATTCGTTTATTTTATTAAATAAATTGTCACGAGCATCGTCGTAGCAGCGCCAATGAGGTGGAAGGAGTTAATAGTTATGTATATCGGATCGATTTGAATCATTCCAACGTGTACTTGGTTTCGAATAGTGCGGTTTTACGTTGAACAGAGCTGTGGTTTCGTATCGCGATGGAGGTTATCTGTAAATCCAAGGCTCATTTTGGATTGCATTCGCCACGGTAAGATGATATCGCTAAGGGGGTAAAACACACTGTACGTTACTATTTAGTCTTCTTAGTAAGCGGACGATGTGGTTCCGTTGCTTATCGGTGTAACTGGGTTTTGCAGCATTATGTCATCGGTTGTATTAGATTCCGCGACGTGGAACGTCCACGCTGACCCTTATCCCACAATGTTTCCCAACGACGAATTGCAAGCTGTCAAACGATAAGGACCCACGATTCCTTTCTTTCGAAGAACCGACGATATCGCGTGACGCGTAAAAATCTATACTCTGTGTATCGTTCAAAGACTAGGGTCGAGTTGCGAGAGAACTAATCGCAAACCAACTCCGATTTCAGAATTCGGTTAAACGGACTGAGCATTAAAATACCGAAGAGGGATGGCATTCCGGTCGAAATCGTTGTAAAACACAGATTACTGAAACATATAAAATATATGTTACCAAATGTATCTAATGTATCTGATGCATTATCCTTTATATGGACGATTTAAACAAAAAAATGGGGGGACTAGTGTACTATTGTAATTCTCCGGATATCAGGTTTGGCGTCCCCTTTCCGGGTGTCGCTTAAGAAAATAGCTGGTTAGGATGTTCCTCCATGGACCACGCTCTTCCACTTCTCTCCGTCGGGGACGAGATTTCTCGTTAGAGGTTAATTCGCGCAATTGAGGCGGTTGCCATCTTAAAATGACTCCCTGCTCTCCCTCCATATCGTCGGGTGCCATTCCCCGCCGACAGTCTGGAAACGGTTTCCCATTTCAGATACAGGTTTGCCCCCCGGTTTAATTTGACCAGACGGCCAAGGCGGACGGAAACGGAAAGGGAGCGAAAGGGTACAGAGGAAAAACGAAGCAGAGACGTCGATGACAAAAGCGAAACGCAACGTGGCCGAGCAAGACGAGACGTTTGGAGCTGAATGGGAGGAAACACGTTGAATGGGGAACACTGGGGGAAACTGATTTTATTTTGTGGTGGACCGGATAGTTGCGGGAAAGAAATCGAGATCGAACTGTTGTATGGGAATATACCGGGTCGAAAAGTTGTAATAGATAGTATAAATAGGTGTAATTTCGAGTTACAACTTTGGGGCTTGTAAGTTGGCTCATCGACAACGAAATACTTGATTGAATTTGGAAATAGAAGAGGTTGCGCGTTTGATTGTCTGGCGTTAAGTAATATATCTGCGGCAAGTTACATAGGGTTTTCATCGATATACGTAGACAGTAGAGAGAGAGAGGGTACAGTAGGACTATAGGTATGATTTAGGAATTTTCTTGGAGAAATCCGAGACGCGGTTTAAGGTGATTTAGAATTCGTAGTACTAGTTACCCAAAATTACCGTGTACTGCAATATGTTTTGGAGATCGAAAATATTGTAGGATAATTGAGCGAAAACAACATAAGGTTTATAAAGACTATTAATGAAAGTGGTCTGTAAGGAGAACGAGCTAAGGCTGAGTTTGGCTTTTTTTATTTATTTATTATCAATGAGTGGTGATAGGAGTGTACCATGCAAGAGAAAAGTGTTACACCTGGGATATAACTGGCTATGATGCTATCGAGTGGCATGCCTATGAGACAGGGACACGCTTACTGACATGAATGAAGTGGAAATATGTGTTATTAGCAACATGGGGTGGGGTTGGAGCATGATTGTTCGACTGGAGATTGCGGATGGGAAAATTTGCAAGAAACCTATTATAATGACTACAGAGGTAAAGAGGATCGATGATCCAATTGGGTGAAACTGGGTAAGGTGCAAGCTAAGACTGACTTTGTCATTTTCTCAGTTCGCTAAAACACTCGATATTGATGTTTATTTCCTTCCAGCGATGCGACATTCGTCTGAACCCTATGCGAAACGTTGACTAGCATACTAAAACTCTAGAACAACACGAAATACGACAGTTTATCTCAGTGGACCTTGATTCTGAACGCTGAATCACAAGATAAATCGCTAAAACACTCGATATTCATGTTTATTTCCTTCCAGCGATGCGATTTTCCTCTGAACCCTTTGCGAAATCTTGAATAGCATACTCAAACTATAGAATGACACGAAATACGACAGTTTACTTTAGTGTCCATCGATTCTGTTCGCTGGAACACGAGATAAATGTGTCTTTGTCGGTTCAGCGATGCGATATTCGTCCGAACCCTTTGGGAAACGTTGACTAGCACATTTAAACTCTAGAATAACACGCAGTACGACAGTTTATCTCAGTGTCCATGGATTCCGATTGCTGGATCACAAGGTAAATGTGTTTATTTCTTTCCAGTGATGCGATATTTGTCTGAACCCTTTGCGAAACGTTGATTAGCATACTCAAACTCTAAAATAACACGAAACACGACAGTTTATCTCAGTGCCCATCGATTCCATTCGCTGGAACACTCTATATTCATGTTTATTTCCTTCCAACGAACCCATATTCGTATGAACCCTTCTCGAAACTTTAACTAGCATACTCACAACTTGGTGCTCGGTGGCATGTGTTCGATACCGGCCACCGATCACCAAAAAGATCACCGATTGTCTACATCGATGCTGATTGTGCCAAGACGGCACATACAATTGGCTACAATATTTATATTGAATAGACTACTTGCGAAATAAATTGTATTGTTCGCGTTCTTCTAGCGCAAACACTTTTTCCTTGTCTTCCATCGAAACTAACAAACCATTCAATAAATTTCGACAATGATTAACGTCCATGAATTAAAGATTTTTCATGAAAATATATACAGAACAGTAAAGTTAGCAAATTGAATTTCCAACCAATTTTGTCATTCGTGCTTTTACTATAAAGGCAACTGTGACCTAGGTATATCATACATTTAATAGTTAATGCCAACCACCAAACCCTCTCCTAGCGAAACTTTTGCAGCGTTATGTGGCTTTATGCATATTTTAGGTCGTGCTACTCTATGGAATATGGATACGCTCCAAGTTTAATCGCGACCTCTCCTGGCGTTATCCCGTGACGTAGTAACGAACAGACAGAGGAAACTGCGTTTTATTTGTCGTTTCGTGAGCGGGTGCACGAGACACCTGCGCTTCGGCGGTTCCCCGCCTCATCTCTCGATCTCTCGATCTCTCGATCGCTGCGGAGTACTCTAACGGTTTGACTTTGCTAAGGATCTGCTTTGCTCGAGAGCTAAATGATTACTAACAGCCAGTCTCAGGTCATCGAGGTTCGAGGTGTAAGAGGAGTAGATAAAAATACAAGTACAAATCGCCGAGTATTCTGTGGAGCTCTGTATGCGACGAATGCTGGCGAAGAAGTGACTTTCCCGGCCTGGGAAAGTCTCTGCGCTGTCTTCTGAATGAAGGCTCCTCAAAGGCCAATATTTAGGCGAGCTGTGTCGGAATTTCTAACAGAGGTTTTTGCCTCCCATTTTTCCTCCATTCTGTGGTGAATTCGACTTAGTAGTCACTCCATCCACGTGCACGCATTATCAAAGGAACCGAACTTCATTATCGCGACCGCGCTACAATGTATTTACACGCACAAGCATTCGGCAGCTGACTTCCGCCAAATCCAATCGTCCCAACTTTTAACCTACGGCTTACAATGTAAAGGTCCTTTTAGACGGTTCCATTATCGTTTCATTTCATTTCGGAGAACTAGATTTTTTTTACACGATCCGTTCAGTTCTACCGGTCGGCAAAGTATTAGTAACAAAGTTATAGTTAAAGTTTGATATGTATAAAATAATAGCAGTTGGCGAATCAAGCAACAACGCAAGACAAACCGTGCGAGAAACATTTGCCTGTCTAGACTGAAACAAACTTGCTGCGACCATTTCTTTGATGTGGCGACGAAAAACCGACTCTCGGCGGAATGGCAAAATGTTCGCGGTAATGCTCGCAAACAGCATTCTCGACAGTGTTTTGTTAAGTTTGTAGCTACCCAAAACGCTGCAATGTTACGCGATGATCTTCGGACACCATTCAAACTGGAGCAATTTTCGATACGGCGACGTTTGTGCCAGCATTCGCGACGGCGTTTTGTTACAAGTCTGTACGCACCTCAATATCGCACCGTTTTATAAAAAGGATCGACCGGCATCAATTCTCGACTCGGCACAGCAGCAACGTTGTTTTGTAGTAACTCGCGCACGCGTAACACTCGCGCAGACCTTTACCCAAACGTCTACGTTTACAATTTAAAATTAACTCGCGGTTAAGTTCACGGACCGAGGGGTGTTGCGCGGGTTCGTTGAGGGTAAAGCGTCGAAGCTCGCGAGGAATGGCGTCGGCGTCGACGCAAGACCGAGGGGTTTACGCTTCCTGAAATTAGTTTGTACACGAGAAATTTATCATAACCCCCGCTCTGGCCTCGCTCCAGTAACGTAAATACTATCGTGAACGTGCAGCCGTCGTTCGCGACCAGGCGAGAGAAGCCGTTTCTCGCGACTAGAAGAGGACGGGCAGGGTTGGAGAAAAGGGCTAACCGGGGTCGATGCGCACCCATTCGGCCGGATTTCCATCCGAGCGACGAGAATCCGTCACATTGAATACTCGTCACGAAACTAATGGTCCATTTCCGTTCCTGCGCCTTTGGCTATGTTTCTCAGTTTGCTTTTATTTTCCCTCCAACTCCCGACGTCCGACACCCTCCTCTCGATCGAGAGAAAAGGAAGCGTTCCGAGGGAAGGATGCACGGGGGCGCAAAAGAACAATTAAGTGGATTATCTTCCGCGAATCTCAGAAAAAGCGGCGTCGAGGTCCACGGTCGACCGCCTTCCTCCCCGATAATTGTCCCAGAGCAAACGTTGACCTTCTCGCGACGAAGCTACTGTTTTCGAAATGGAAGGGTGAGATTCATTCTTTATCGATAGCGGGCTATCACCCGAGACACAGTCCCACGATTGGCTTGCATTGTCAGTTATTAGCGAAGTTCCATACATTTACCTTATATTAGAGCAAACCAAATTCCTATTTGTCTCGTTTTTTATATGTTCTATTTCAACGAATGTTAAAACTAAATAAAATTTTAGGTATTATTGAACAATTTGTGTACAGTAGACAAGCTGTTTGTAACATGGTCGGAATGACCATATTATCATATTCTATGTGTTATCAAATACCATTGTATTATAAAAGTAGATTGCGTATAAACGCTGTTAGTTAAAAGAAAAAAACATGTTGTTTGATTGAAATTTAACGAAAAAATAATAATATAAATTTATTATCCTTTTATAATTAATTTAGAG
>NC_071979.1:3216364-3225531 GCF_026283585.1 Hylaeus volcanicus
ATCCTTTTATAATTAATTTAGAGAAGTACAAAATGCTCTCTAATCGTGATCATTATTTTCAGTTTAAGGTTTCTCAATTCCCTTGTATCGTTATACAACACATTAACAAAAGAAGTCGATAACGATCAAATCAATAATTTAGTACTCATCTTTATGATATTTATAAAACTTGAGTATTTTGACGTACTTTAAATATTCATTGAAAAAAGAACATAGATAAAGGAAAGAAAAATCGTAAAAAAAACTTTGGATTCAACCTAATAGTTGAAGTTGTAATATCTACTATATAATATGGTATTCATTGAAATTACATCGGAAGTGGAGAAGAGAGAGGATTCTCTGTAGAATCGCACACCTTGTGCACGATAAATTTTGTGAAAATTATAAAAACATACTTGTACTATACTTCGAATTAATTAACCCTGGAAAAGATGCATAATAAATCGGGAATACCTTAATCCCTTAAGCTGCGATTTAAGCTACAACAGCCTGGGACCAAAATGTAATGTTTACATTTGGGTTGAACAATACACTACGGACCTGGCTCGTGCTAATCAGTTTTGGCCCGAATATCCGACCACGAGTCTCACACGTGGTTGTAGCTTAAGTGGTTAATACGAAATTCTGTTCCGTGTAAAGAAGAACGAAACTCCATGCTGAGTCAACCATGAACGTGTCACATTCGGAACCTCGTTCTCGTTTAGGCAATGTATGCTATAGTATTCCCACTGGATACAGTAAAACAATAAAGACTGGATAAGTGCAAGACAGAATCGACTGGATAAATGCAAGATGACTATCCCCACCACTGGGAGGGAGGGAGATTGCTCCTTGAACAGTTCCAAATGATCCTAGCCGATTAATTACGCTTCTGCCGACTGCTTTTTTTCCTCGGAGCTCTTTCTCTTTCACTCTCTGTTCTCTTCTATGTTCTATGCTCGACTCGAACCAAATGTAAACACAGAATAGAAACCTCGACTAGATAACTCCAACGTTTGTGTCCCGATTTTCTTGCACTTATCCGGTCTTTACTGTATTCAAGTCGCCCTTACAGTCTTTTACACGGAGAATCTTCTATCGTTCCCGAAATAATCTTTCACCTGAGACGCTAGATGGTAAACGATGGATTCGAAAGAATTGTGAATGTCGAACGTGACATGGATCGCTGACGGGACGGAATGGTTGGGGTTTTGGAAGAGGAGGTGAAGGCGGAGTGTAGTTCAATGGCCGGGAAGCACAAAACCGATGCTGGAAATAATGCCTCCTGTACCGCACGGAAAAATCGCAACATGGCTGTCGGGTCGTGTGCACTTTTCACTTCTTTTTTTTTTTTCACGATTCTTCCGCGTCTGATTGACAGATGATACCAGCCGGCCCATGCGTCTCCCCTATCGTGTAATATTCCGGCAGTGGAACCACGCCGAATCGTGGCTTCGGACTTGGGGGGGAAAATTCGCGCCGCTGTCTGCGGACTACTGACGGATCGTATTCGTGCCAGAGATGAGCGAAATATTTATCCGAGTACAAATTTTGAGTAACGAATGAAAGATAGATAACTGTCTATCCGGTCACGCCAAGCATGGCCAACGTACGGCCCGCGTATGTTCAATATTATCATTTAACTTTTCAGCAATTAATCGAACGAATTCTCGATACTTTTATATTTTTTAACAAAGATTCCGTTATAAAGAATTAAAAATTTTATACTCATCTGTGCTCGATATAATCTGTGAAATATCTTCTTTTCCAAAAGGCCCGTGAGGAAAAACAGTTGAAATGGCTGGGTTAGGTCTGGGTTACGCGGTGAATACAAATTTGGATTTGGATTAGAAGACGAATGTATTATATAAGAATTTGGACAACCATGTTCTAATATTCTTCAGCGTGAAAAATTATATACGTTACGTTACCGGGTATTAATTTCAATGCACCACAGAGCCTGCAACTTTTCCAAAGAAAGACGAACGTAGTGAAATACTCGATAATCATAATTTGCAGGATGACGAGGTTTACAACCGATAAACCAGAGCCCGCAACATCCCATACAATACATTGTAATGATATACAATTAATTAAGAATTATTACAGTTTTAATCTAAAATATAATCTTCAACGTTATCAACGATTTTTGCCCACCTCCTGAGTCAAACTTTCTATTCTCTTTTTGTAAAGTGTCGGTCATGTCGAAGTAAAGTATTCTTCAAATGCAATGTTTGGAGAAGGATATGTTTCTGGCGAAAAAAATGTTCCATAAATCTGAAACAATAGTATACCAACGGGAGAATATATACTCTTCTCAAACACAGTAAATATCAATGTATTTAATTAAAATATGGTTTATGTTGTTTGAATTTAAATTATTGTTGGTACATGGCAGTATCTACAAAATTTGAAAAGAATATAACTCATGGGTACCTCTGCTACAAATGTAAGTACAGATAGAAAGTTAATATTTGTATTTTTTTATTGTTGAATATTTCGGTAAATAAAATACTCAGATTTTATGCTATCCACAGAGGCAATATATTTAAGAAACAGAATAATTTAGATAGCAGGTAGACTCGGTCACTCTACGACTAAATTCGTACTCTGCGCGACAGTAATGACCGAAAGAGTTGAGTTCGGCAGAATTATCCACCGGAAGGTCTCGAACAAAAGCAAAACGAAACCTTGAAATTACACTGGATTGTTCTCGCAAGACTCCACAACAACTATCTTCGTAATCCGTTCCGTTATTTATTAAAGTGTGTAACCATATACAATAGTTATTACACTCTTTTTAAATAATATTTCCATTCCTCGTTACTTTGTCTCACATGACTTCTGCATTGTTTTAATAACATTCGCAGTATCTCTTAACTCTCGTATCTGTGGGGTCCTGCTAACCCCCCTCTAGCTCGGGTACCTCGGGATTGCTAAGCCCGTACTGTAGCTGCGTACACGCATGCTACAGCCCCTGAGACTTTGTAAGCTTTCTCGAACCACTCGAATCCTAATAGTTTTTCAGGTAGGACGACTCAGCGTCTACTTGAGTCGCAAGAGTGTACACCAAGAACTGACCATACAACGGCCTACTGTAGGATTGTCAAGCTTTTGCGAAAATTTTGTGAAAATTAGTCGAGTTTAACTGTACGACTATCCGAGAAATCTGTGTGAAACGATACACGAACCGCCATTGTTAAATAATACGTCACTCCTGAATGAACCTCTCGTCGAATACTTTCGGTAAATTCCAAAGCTCAGGAAAGGAAAAAAGCTTTACTCCGCCACGACACCTCGTAGCACGGGAGTCTATCGACACTGGCGTACACAACGCGACCCCTACTTCCGACACAGTCATCTTGATCGTCTTTCACCGGAAGCTTTCGCCACAGTTTCCCCGACGCGTCAGCGGTAAACGGCTCGAAGCGTCTTTTTCACAGAGAGTATCCCGCGATATCGAACAGCTGGGAGCGGGGCGAGCCGCGACAGAACGAAATGCTTTTGTCGCGAGAGTGGGATACGATCGAAGGATGTCGTCGTCGGAAGGCGAGAGACTAGAAGTGGAAGGTTCGATCTGGACGATCCAATAAAAAGTAATGGTTCGAAAAGCCCCAGGTCTTTGGCGAAAAGTCGCCTCGACACCTTTTAAGCCACCGGAGACGAACGTTCCTTCTATCCGACCCCTTTCGTTGTCCTTTTACGTTAAACTCGTCGCGACGGGGCACGATCATCCTCGCGAGACACGAAATTAAGCTGCAGTTAAGTGCAGGTCTGATGAAAAATTAACAGTGACTGCAGCCACGAATTTCCTTCGTTTTCGCCTTTATGGAAATTTCGGGACGAGATTGTTCCCCCATTCTCCGGCTCGCTGTCCCTCCGACGCGGCTTCCTCCTCTGGGGGCTCTCTGTTCGCAACGAAATTGTTTTCGAAATTTATTAGAACGTGCTGCTCTCGCGACCGTCCCGCGGCGATTTGTGATTTCAATTATTCGACGGGTCGCGCGTTTCGAACTGGCCGTTGAAATCTGCATAATTTCGAAACTCGCGGCATCCGACGAACATTTATCGCCCGGAGATGGCGATGCTTGGCAATCGTATAAACGTTTACAGACGCTGTTCATGGTACGAGAATTACGAGTTGGGTAATTGTCGTGCGAACGTCGATTACCGAGGCTCTTTTCTAACCCTGTGCTGCGATATCGTATGGAGTAAAAGGAACATCTGTCTGAGACTCTGTCAATGGAGGGCTCTTGTTATCGATACTCCAAAGACTCTGTTGGTTTATTTAATAATAAACGTAACAAAAATAAATCTAGAGTTGAGAGACACTGCGTTTTTCAAAAGTGAAAGTTTCTTTTCTGATGCCTTTCGTAGTTGGGCCTCTGACAGTATTTATGTTTAAGAGGGCAGTGTGAAAAACATGTGGCAGACCCAAGCCGTATTTTTCTTCTACGACGTGGGCGCCGGTTTTCCTATGCGCTTTTGAAAGAGCTGTCGGTCTCAGTTCGAATCTAGAAGAGTAACGACATCCTTCCGTGTTCTTTAAAATGAAGAATATTTCGTATAACGTATTTAATGTGAATTTGTTCTTTTACAAATCCCATAATCCAATAGACTCCTTTACCGTTAACTCTATCTGATACATAGCGTTGGTGATGGATTAAAATAACTATATCACGATACTAATTAATGCTTGTGATATTATCATTTATTAAGACACTCTTTTATATTATAGCCCATATCGCGTGATTCTATATTGAATATAGAATCTTTATTAAAGTGCATAAATTAATTAATAAAATAATTTTGTGTTACAATCGCATCAGCGTAATGGTCGTCTGTGCTTGAAAAACATTGATCTCTGTGTGTTTCCGTAATGCAAGGGCAAGGTCTCTATTCAAAAAATCGTCGCGACAGATATCGAATGTTTTCGAACATATGTGGTATCGGTAAACAGCGTCGACGGCTATCTATGCTCAGCTTATCGTAAATCACTGATAACGACCCGTTGCAATGATGTAACGGTTGGTTTTTTTCATCGAACATATTTCAAGCTAGTTTTCAATTTTCGCGCGATATCGAGACACTATGATGGTGGAAATTTGATAATTGATCGTAACGCACCTGGGTCATTTCTGACCCATTGTAAAAATCTTTGGAGGTCAAGACATGGGAAATGCTTGAACGTTAATTAAAAGGAGTTCCAAATCTGTTGGTAATTCAAGTAGAACCAGAAATACCTATTGTTTAAAAAAGAAACGTATACGTACATATTTAATATTGTTTTAAATTATTATTGGAGCCTCATCCAGAATAATTAATAAAATACTGTATAAATGATTTTAAAAAGGAAATAATATAATTGTCTAAATTGTATAATAAGTAATGCAAGAAGCCATATATAATATTTAAAAATCTTTGGAGATCAAGACATGGGAAATGCTTGAACGTTAATTAAAAGGAGTTCCAAATCTGTTGGTAATTCAAGTAGAACCAGAAATACCTACTGTTTAAAAAAGAAACGTATACATACATATTTAATATTGTTTTAAATTATTATTGGAGCCTCATCCAGAATAATTAATAAGATACTGTATAAATGATTTTAAAAAGGAAATAATATAATTGTCTAAATTGTATAATAAGTAATGTAAGAAGCCATATATAATATTTATCTATATAATCATTATCTATAGTTCCAAGAATAAACTCTTGTCAGAAATTTATCACGATTCTCGAATCATTCTTTTTCTAAAGTATTATTGGTAACGCGCATAAATTATACACTGTAATCTATAATAATCTATAATCTATAAACGTTTCGACTCGGTTTTAAGTTATTTTCGATACATATGATAGTCTATAAAATAGAATACAGTCTTGGTGGATACATTATAACGGTATTAACAAGAAGGAAAATAAAGATAAAGTAACGAAGTACATATAATTTATTTTTCACAAATTTACTTGCAAGTAGTCGAAGAACGATAAGTGAAATAACTATACTTTATATTAAATTGATGATAAAATTCTTGTTCTCTTGTCGTTAATTCCATGTTTCCTTTATGTTTCAGGTAAGTCACGCAAACTTATCATAGACAAATTCACAACTACTTTCCAAAGAAGTTTTTCATCACAGGTATTTATTATAATTATCAATTATATTTATATGTAAATAAATATCCTAGTATTCGGATTATTATTTACATATAAAGGATTTCAATACTTAACCCATTTTACCTGGACTACAAAACTTTTGAATAGAGAACTTGTCATATTGAATAAAGACGCGGTCCGTTTACACCATTGTTTCTCAACGTAGGCGATTGACATCTTAACACGTTGATTAGCAGACCAATATTCTTGAACATTTCTACTGTTATTAAATTTTCTTTCCACACTATTGAAAATTACGTAATCAAACATTCATATATTATTTATTTTTATAACTTCATTGAAGTTTAAGAATTTCATTCTTTGAAATGATTAATTGATTGAATTTCATTTAAAACGGTTTCATGCAGCTTGTTATCGTATGCTAAGTTAAAATTAGACATAATAAATATCATTTTATTTTTGTTCTGCCTAACTTAACCCTTAAATGGACGATTTTTTTTCCCTAGTTGTCAAAATTACAAAAAAATAAAAGAAGGTCAATTTTATCTGTGATGTTTAGTATGTTGTTTAAAAACAACATTGTCCATTTAAGGGTTAAACATAATCAGCATTATTTTAGGGACTATCACGCAATTTTAAACTTTTAAAAATTTCAAAGGGGTGAATTAAGAAGCGGATCTAACAATGTGGGCGTTTATATAAAAAAAATTGAGAAACACTGGTCTGCACGGAGTGCGAAGTAAGTGAATGTTGAATGGGTTAAGAAACGAATGCTCGTAGCAAGGAAGGGATGCTACTCCCTTGCACGTATCTATTGTGTGCGCCACTTCTTTTGTGGATTACTTTTATAGTTTTTCACTATTCTTTTGACGATAAGCATAACAAAAAGAGCCATCGATTATGAACGAATACAATTGAGTTACTTCCGATTCTGTCACAAAAAATATCACGGGGACAACTTGACTTAGCTTTACTGGGTCTAGGATAAAATGCACGTAGATCGGCAAAACTGTTCTCCGCTCGACGATTATTCCTTCCAGGAGATTGACACAGCCGTTGAGCTAAAATTCTCCGATAATCATCTTTCCCGGTCGACTGAAATTCTCCTAAGTAACTCGGAAACTCTTCTGGCCGAGGAATAGAAAAGCCAGTCGGAAGAAGGAAAACTCTCCGTGTCCCAGTAGTTATCAAATGCATATGCGAATTTCATTTTCCCTCGCATATTTCGCGAACCACCGGTGCATCGCGTCCCGGAAGGATTTCTTTTCCTTGCGCCCTCGGTCTCTCTCTTGCTCCTCTACCTCTCTTCGTCTCGTACTTCATCTTCCTGTTCCTCTTTTCACATTTATCCGTCGAAAGCCCGAGCCGCGGAGGCCGCCCATTATCGCTGGAGAGACAATTAAAAAGGCAGGCGCGGGAGAGATATTAAAGCGTCGAAGAGTGGAGGCCCTTATCAGCGGGCCGTTATCGTTCGACGGCCATGTTGAGGCCGACTTCGTTCTCTCATCCTCTTTTTTACTGCATCTCTTTCTCGTTCACGAATTCTCCGGTGCTCGTTTTCGTTTCTTTCTCGAAATCGCTAGCTTCCCTTTCTTTTGGTCGTCCAACCGTTTCCCTGCGCTAAGGACTCCCCGTGCAACGCCTAATAATGATATAATGCAATCGTAATGACTACTATTTATCTTATTTCGGTATCCACGGACAATCGCTGATGTCAAACGATCGTAACTTCGAAACAAATGCATGATTTATAAATTCCAAAAACGAACTGTTCGTGTCTGCTTTCAGCGACAAATTTCAAAAAATGAACATTTCTCGTCTGTTTTCAGCGACAGATTCAAATAAAAAGTGTGATATAAATTAATTTCTGAAAAAAAAAATATAACCAACTTCGAAAAACATTGAAATCGCACTAAAAAGTACGAAACAATTTCTAGTTAATTCATCTGAATATCCACGAGCTCTAAATATAATTGCTTAAATGTATGAGAAAATGCAGTGAAAAGTACGAAATAATTTCTATTTAAACTTCGTTATTACTCACCCGCTCTTGATGAACTTTATTAAATTATTGAATACAGCATATTAAATACAACGCAACCTTTTCGAGGGCGGCGCAAAATTTAAAATTACCTACATCATTCGACTCAAATTCTGTGCCACGAGCCCCGCACGTTGTTGTAGGTTAAAGGGTTAAGGGACTCCGTGGGAAAGTAAAGACAGAGACACGCCGATGTACGCGTTCGCACGATGGTGCCACGTAAATACATACCAACGCGGGGGTTTGCTCACAAACGAACGGGACGAGGGGTTCCCGACCACGTGGAAGGTAGAAAACTGGAAGAAAAAGGGGTCTCGACCGGGGGGTGAGAAAAGGCCCCAGCTACGTCACACGACTGTCGCTCGACATCTTATTTCCTATGTGTCCGATACGACGCGAGTAATCTACAAAAGAAACGGAACGAAACGGGCAGCTGCTCACCCTCCTCCCCTCTTTGTTTCTTTTACGTTTACTCGACGAGAATGCCAGCAAGAACACGTCTCAGATCTTGAACCTGGCTCTAATGTAGATCTCTCGTGATAAGGTCAAGGGTGAACGCGGAAAATCGTGTGCTCGGGTCTCGCAGAGTCTGTTGTTTGGAATCAATTATTGTTGTTGTGAATTCAGCAGGCGAGAATACCGAATGGAGCCATTGGCACTTTTGTACTCAATTTTATTACTTACTAGCTGTCCCCGCGGTTTCACCCGCGTGGGATACTCTATTCTCATTCTAAATGACTCGCTTCATCCGCGTCAGCTACGCCGAACAAAGAAAAACAAAGAAAAGATCTACGCCGGGCAGTTGCAGCCTGGCGAGAATGCATCCACGTCTCATTTTAAATGATTCTTCTCCGTTCTGCATTTCCTTTTCTTTGTGTAAAGAGAATATTGTTCACGTATCTCGTGTTATTCGAGGGTTAATGAATGTAACTGAATTGAAAATTATATACGCGAATTTGAATAATTACAGTCTGTGTAACAAGTATTCAGGAATTCAAAATAAAACTTCGTGTATTTATTTTATTAA
>NC_071979.1:3225541-3250809 GCF_026283585.1 Hylaeus volcanicus
CGTGTATTTATTTTATTAATAAATTTTAGGAGAAGAAATAATTAGACAACATTCCTACACATTTTTAGAGTAGATTTTGCGGAAATTAAAATCTATTACTTTTAATATTAACCTATTATTTCTTTTCTTATTAGTTTTATTTTAAATTGGTTGATGTACGAATACTTCTTACACTGATTGTATGTAGAGAAATTGTAATAGGCATCAGGTTGAGACTTAGGTCATGCTTAGATTCATTATAATCTATATTATACTGTAATCGATATGATACCAGATTGAGAACTTAGAAGGTTGATAATTTAACGTAACAAAATGATGATGTATATTGATGTATATTCTTAGATAAACCTTTAGCTGCGGGCTGCGAGTTTCAGGCTCGACAGAACCCTTACTGCTTCCTTTTAGAGGTTCTTCGAAGGAGTTGGTAAAGCGTCACGAAAAATAAATTGAGAAGGATTAAACGTTTCTCAGCTTCCTCGCATATCGTTTCATTTATCGTGTATGTTGTCATATGTGTTCTGTATGCTAACGCAGACTATCGAAATTTCAAATTATCGACTCGTACCGAATCGAAAATATCATACGAGCCGCGATGAGTCCTAATCCAGGGCACAAGTGTAAAGTTTTGATTGGCGCAAAGTGCGTCGACGATTGGGTCGTTTACTTTACGCGAGATCTCCTTACGATTCAAATTTGATTGCCGGGGCACGGTGGACCAGATTGAGCAACTAACGAGCCAGCGAATAAAATCGTCAAGTACCCCAGTGTCGCGCGAACGTCTAGTCTTCTCTGTCAACCACACGCGGCCGAGGCTTTCACACCGGCACGGTTCATTTAGGAACGAATGAAAAGATTAGGCGCAATTGTCTCGTCCTGTATCGGGACCCATACGATTCCTCGGACCCCAAGCGCGTTCTTTTAAGGTCGCCAAGTTTCGACCAGCGAGCGGAAGTTACGAAAGTTTCAGCGGCAAGGAATGCACGTGACTTCTGTAGGCCATTGAACTATTTGTAAGTGTCTCGTATGTGAAAAATGTTGGGTCATAAGTATCGACACGTTTCAAGTTTGTGCCACGATTGTGGCAGAACGTTTGGCTAGAATTTTGAAAATTTTTTAAAAAATAATTACAATTGTCTTCCAAAAAATGCGAACGGTCTTAAAATTTTGAAAATATGATGTCGAATAAAAAATTTATTTTTGCTAAGTTATTTATTTTAATAAACGGTGTCACTTCCTCCTCAGACGTTTTTCGATATACTTATAAACAACTGAGATATTTATATAGTTATACGCAAATTCATCAGGTATGAGTAAAATTTGCAAGAGGATATAAATTGTGATAACAAAATTTAACTGTCAACGTGTTGTTTAACTTATGAAAAATATATTCTAATATCACTATTACAAAAATTTTTACACATAAAACGTGTTCTCTTAATAGAATCATGCTTTTAAGACAATTTATATCATCTTGCAAGTTTAACTGATAGCTGGTGCATTTGCGTATAACTATATAAACATCTCCGTTGTTTATAAGTATATCGAAAAACGTCCGAGGAGAAAGTTACACTGTTTGTTAAAATAAATAAATTAGCAAGAATAAATTTATTTTTTCCTTTTGTTCAATTGATTTCCAATTTTAATCGAATTGTTTTCTCATCAAAAGGCACACTTTTAAGGGCGGAACGAGAAAAATTCGGAACTGATTACAACGCAACGTAATGTCGCTCACACAAAAACGAGTGGTACTGACAAATAAGAACAAACTAAAGAATAATTAACAAATTTGAGAATGGTGAAATTTCAACTACATTAGTATTACACCTTGTGCCAAAAAAGGCTATGTATTTAATTCCAGTATTTGTGATTTTTATTATCAGTATTTATAATATATATTTTGCTTTATACGAAGATCAACATTAAGTACAAATGTACAATAAATATTCTATTAATCGAAAATTCCCTTATCTGAACATCCATGCCCTCCGATTAATTCAGATACTCGAGGTTCTTCTGTATTTAGGTATATTTACTAATCAATTTGGATAGAACATGAAATTCGATTAATTCTAATTAAGGGGAGGCCACCCAACATGTTCATCGATAGTCGTGTGATTGAGAATTAGTTGCGCCGAATTAAAAGCTTTCGCGGTCGCTCCGCTCGTCGTCATCGTTCACGCGGTCGTGTTTACACGCTTATTAGTGGTTTCGTTACTGTTAAACTAACCCCCGGAAACAACGGATCGTCTTGATTGTTTTGCACGCCGCAGCCACGACGTTGTTGTTCCACCACGTTGTTGTTGCACCACGTTTACGAGTAAACTTCGTTGCTCATTTTACCGCGCTGTGAAACCTGTTCGAGATTTCAGGACAATCCGCGGACGCGTCGCTTGGAACACAGCGACCTGGTTAATTTTTCTAATTATTTTTACCGGTGATTTGACGATTAGAAGCACAGTGGTTACCATAAAAAATAACGTGTTTCGAGTAATATTATTTCGAGTTGAACCAGTGGCACAGTTATAGGAATCACATGTCTGATCGAACCGTAGAGTAATTTGAATCTTTTTGATTTTGTAAGACAATTACTCAAACTTTCGCGCTGCGAGCGTGATCAGCACGCGCATATAGTATCGCTCTCTGGCTAAGACAAGAGGAAAAGAACAATAGCGATTACAGTTACAGACGGATTACGATTACGAAATATAAATGTGCGTGTAGCGTTTATTTTATAAAAAATATATCAGTATCGTTCAACCGAACGAGTTAAGGAATTTATCAAGTACCGCGGAGCTTACAATTTAAACTGCTACTTTATCAAATCCGTTTCTTAATTCGCCTCCTTTAAATTTTAAGTGCTTAACATTGTATAATAATCCCTCCAAAAATGTAGGTTAGATTTACGTAAGGCTTTAGTAAGATGTGAACAAAGAAATTTGAAAGAAATCATATTTATTACTTATAATTTTAATAAATAAACCAATTAGATGTGAATTTTTCAAGTAATTATAAAAGTATCGAATAAAAGTAAGTAATCGTATTCAAATAATCCAAAAGTATTATTAGAAAAGTACTACTTTCCTGTGAAATATAGCAAAGTTGATGTAACATCAGGCACAGAAATTCAAAATTTAAATATAGTTTTCATTCTATAGTTTTTCAAGCAAAGTGATATATGTATAACCATGCAATAAACTGAAATAAGGACCTTAGTATCCATTGGAATCTGGCGTGGTACTTAAAGATTAATTTAGTAGAATAATTATGATAACTGACGATTATTTTGACGAGAATTTTGTTTCTAACCTAAGCTTACTCGGCGGTACTAATTGTTCAACGTTCCCTTTTCGGTTTTGCCACAAATTATAGAGATACTACGGTGCTGTATTAACCAGAGTTTTCGTAAGAAGATAGGTTTGTCTGATTTACTTAATTTTACAATTAAGCCTCTATTAAAGCTCGCTCGGCACCCCTGTCGTATCCCCGAAGCCATTACTTTTTCCACGCTGTTCCACCCTGCAGGGCACCGTAATATTAATGTCGTAAAGTTAGCGGCCCAGTTCTGTCCGAAGGCTCGTTTCAATGTTATTTTCTCGCGTCATTAATAGCGCTCGCATCTACCAAGCGTGTTAATTAAAACATTCACGTGAAATTAACAATTTATCCTGGCTGTCGGAACCATAGCCTACTTTTCGGCTTACCAATTGATCCATTCTTTTTGGAAACATCTCTTTCGTGCCACGGAACGGTGCGATATACAAGGAGATATTCTACTTTGGCCCGTTAACAACAGGCACGTTTCCATGGATATTTTTCTCTAACATTGTTGAAAACCTTTTTAAACTTTCCAATTTCGTTCGTACAAGAAGTATTAACTTATTCAAGGAATACGATCGAAGAGCTGTGAAACAAAGGCGCACGTGCTTTTACTGTCTTTAAATTGTTATTAGGGCTTGGTGTATTCGAATAGTGGAATATCCGGATATCCGGGTAATGACGTCACGAAGTATTCGTAATCGGGATCTCGCATATCCGAATTTGTTCCCGGAAATTTCGAATATCCCAATATTGATTCAATTTACACAGTTAGATCTTTAAATAAACAACTTATTTTAAAATATGACCGTTTTTAAAAGAAAAACACTTGAAAGAATAAAGTAATTTTTTTTAAATTCAGTAGCTGATTTTTTTAAATTGAGTAGCTTAAATGAGCTCGAGTAGCGCGTAGTAAGCAACGGCACGAAAAACATTGTATTTCGCCGTAAAAACGGTCTCTGGTTGGCGCACGAAAATATTTGATAAAAATGGATTTTGATTTCGGGATAACTACTGCAGGAATTGCGAAAATATTATAAACATCATTAGTCCGGCATAAATTGCTATAAAAATTACCGCCATTGATAGTATCTTGCTCACACTTCATACTTTTTCTCATGTTCCAAAAGTCAAAGAAATTTTGTAATTTGGTCAGGGAGAATCAGGAAATTTTTTGACCTGATTTTAGTGCCACCAGAACTTTACTAATACAAATTCCTAATCGATCGTTCAGCGTTATTTTACAATTACTTACTCGAGAGCCTGAAAATCATGGGACATGTAAGATCCATCCAACCGTAAAGTGTTAATATAACATCTACTCAGGATGTTGCGGAGATTGACCAGTCGATCGCGATCAATAATCACAGCATCCCTGCCGGTACATCTTTGTCGCGTCGCAAACGAAACGTGTCTCATCGCGTTCCCATTCAAAAGCAACGTTATCGCGCGAATGGGGCGAGTGTGACAACATTGCGCGGCAAAGAAACTCTCCCGCGATGCGAAACGCGAGACGCGAGACACGAGACACGAAATCCGTGGAACGCGACAAATGTGACAGCGACTCGGTCTCGCGAGCAAATAACAGCCGTGTTCCGCGAGGAAAGTCTCGGCTAGCCCAGTTTTATCAGAGGCCTCGGTAGCAGCGTTACTTTTCCGCCCTTTCGAGAGCGACGGGCTGGCTCGAAACGGGTCGGCTGTTTACGAGCCAACTACGCTCTCACGGCACATCGCTCTGTACACGAATACATATTGCCTGCTGGCGGTAGCGGTGCAATTAACATCACTCCGGCTTCAAACCCTCAGCCCCGATGAGTGACGAAGGACGAAAACGAGTCGATGGAAGGAGTGAGACCGTGGTCCAAGGGAGGGAATAGAGCTGAAGCGAGATAGGAGAGTAATAGTTTTCCCAGGAGAGAGATCTCCCCTTTTCTCTGTGGACTGCTCCTCTTAGTCTCTCCCCGTGACATGTTAACATGTCCGTCTCTCTTTCTCTATGGCCCAGCCTCCCCTCAACCAACCCCTCTCATCTCCGGTCGTCATGGCAACAGCTCTTTCTATTCTGTCCACGAGTCACTCTATCTCGCTCTAGGTATCTCCCTTTCTGGCCAAGTCGCTCTCTTTATTTTCTCTCCCATCCTATGCAGGCTTCGCCCTTGCCGCCATCCGACCGTCCCAATAACATTGACCTTAGCATCGAGATTGCCCCGTGCTCGCGCGTACGCATCCCGTATTCATCGAGTCCGCGATGAATCGAAAAGCGGAAGCCACCGCGGTCAAAAGCGCGCGCCGCACTCGAACCGTCTGGGTCAGGGATGAAGAACCCTTTTGGCAGCACCGAGCACCAACTCGCCTCACGGATTTGTCATGAGGACGAATAATTCGTGCCGGGCCAACTGCGCTGCGATGTGGGACACGTAGTATCCGAGTATTCATCAAGCTTCGCTCACCGGCTCGTTCCGAATAGAAAATATCACATACATACATCTCATAGTCCTATGTCCGTTCGTCAATTATTTATTTAAGATAATCGATAAGAATGAAACGAGACAAATCTCTTTGAGAGATAGGAATAATAGAGAAACATAATGGAGCCTCCCATTTCCGTACTAATAAAGAAACAAAAGGACAAGGGAATTTCCGGATGATAGAACAATTCATTTTTGTTACGTTAAACTTCATTTGTTTCGATAGAAATGGCATTACACACTTTACATTATACACTTCCCTCATTATTTTCATTTGCTATTTCAGCTCATGTAAAGTTCATGTGCATGGTGTCTCTGTCGTTTTTATCAAACTTGAAACATTCCATTATATTGTTAGTGTCATATTACTGCGTTGTAGTATTCTTTGTTGTAATATTTGTAGTTGTAAATTTACCGACACCGTGTATACTGGCTAACTGCAGTTTCATCAGGTTCGAGCATTCGTTTCAATTATTTCGTATTCATGCTTCCATAGTTTAACACATTCAATAGTTTAACGCATTCACGGTTCACCTGATAGATCACGGTTGCCAACTTGGGGGTTTTGACCCTAGATTTAGGGGGAAAATGTATGAGTTGGAATTTTTTTAGAGGGACTTTTGGGAGACAAATTTTTTAGAAGAATTTTTTTAGTAGGTTTTCGATGACGGCGCCCCTACTAACTACACACAGACGCACACACCTTTTTGTTCGTTAAGGTAGCCGTTCCTCATTGAAATTTTGGATTGATTCACAATCTAGTTTACGAGATATATGATTAATCAAAATACGAAAATATGTAAAATTCTACGAGAATGGCAAGTTTTGATTAATCATACCTCGTAAACTATTAACTCAAGATGTCATAGGACTATTTCTTGCCAATGGGACGCATGTAAGTATGATTTATTCGTAATTTTTACGAATGAAATATCTTAATTCCATAAATTCTTAAGCCATTCGCGTATAAAATTGGTGTATTTTGTCTGAAGCAGAACTCCGACTGATTTCGAGATTATTTGAGAAACGGTATCGGTTTATTGAGATTCCAGAGATTCCTACTTCTGTTATTTTCAACTAAATTTTAAATAAAATATTTTTATTTGTGAGAAATTGTAATAAATAAATAAATAAAATATTTCAGGAGATTCTAAATAAAATTTAGGAGTTTTTAAGTACAATTTAGGGGTGTTTTAAGTTGCGCCAGGGGAAATCGTTCTGTACTGGTTGGTAATACTATGATAGATACGCGAACGCGATGAAGGAGCCAAGCGCGACCCATCGGTGGTACACGCCGGCGTGAAAGTGTTAAACTATACGCGTTCGTTTAATTGCCATTGTTATTTTTACACTGAATTGTTATGATTAGGATTTGTACAACCGAATACAAGAAAATACTCATGTACTGTCTGTAAATATAAATATCGCTACGAAACGCTGTTCAGATAATAAAACGTTCGAATATCACGGTATTCTGGATACTGGAAACTCCGTTGCAGTTCTAGCTTAATAGGCTCTTCTCGTTTATTGAAAATACTAAATAAAAATATTGAGCATAGTCACAATGAAACTACCATCGAGAGACACTATCGGTAGAAGTTCTTTCAGATGCGGAAAGGGTGAAGATTATTTTATCGCAAAATTGTCCATACTTCCGTCTTTGGAGATACATCCTGCCGGTGCCGCTGATATTCACCGTACACTTGCACATGTAGACTTTTTTTACATTTCAATTAACATATTGTGCCACTAGAACAGTGTTTCTCAACCTTGTTAGTTTGAACGTCCACTTTAGTACATCCGATTATTAATTCATCCCTTTTAATTTTCAAGAGTGTAAAATTGTATATTAATCACAAAAATGATGGTTGGGTTGGTTCACGTTAGACATTAGTAAAACAAAATCGAAGAAGGGTATACATGTGACTGGGAACGTAAACAATGTTTGTTTCGATAACGAAACGAAATAGTCCGATAGCGTGTACGAATTATTTTGCCTGGAATAATTTGTTGAACACGTGAAAAAAGTTTGTTGAATACCTCGCTGGACATTCTGTACCTAGATACCGTGTAGCATACTTTCGTGGTATACGACCCAGGCTTCGTTCAACCTTCCGGACGTACCAGAGCGATATCCACGTCTCAAGTACAAATACGTGGGAAAAAGTCTATGTACTAATATTTCCTATTGTCGGATGTAAACATTACCTTCAAAGCACGACTGAAAATCTACAGGTCTGTTTTTGCTGAACACCGCCAGGCATGAGAATGCACATTTTACCTTCACATACACAAATTCAGTACAGAGAATAATTGACTTTTATCAACTTCAATTTAATATTGACTTCTACTACCACAACGAACGTGTTAAAGTATGAGTTTAAAAGAAATTAATTGTTGCCGAACCTCGTTTCTTTGACAGTTGTATCAACAAACTTAACAAGTTCATCTTTCATTTATTCTTATAGAATTGTGTAATAGAGACCTTATCTAAAAAACAGAAGATAAGTAAAGAATTATTTATCTTTTATTCGATACTTTCAACTTTGTGTTTGGATAGCAATTTTATCAATTTTTGGTATGCAAGATTGCGAGTGGATTGAGAACCGCTGGGAACGCGACACGTGCGTCTCCTCCCGGCCGCAAGCGACCCGATCGCTCGATGCTCGTTTCCGTATCGATTTCTGCCGTCTCGCGGTCCATTTTGCGCCGTTTCGCGGCATGAAAATTTTCTCTCTAGCTCACAATCCCCAGACACCCCCACCGATCTAGGGATACTCGTTTTTAGGCAACCTCTGATTTCTCAAATCAACTATTGCATGCACGATTCCGTCACGAATCAATTCATTCGGTAAAGATCAGATCAGATATCAGACATCAGAGATCATTGATCATTGATCCTCGATTACACTAGCCTTCCGTGACGCGTAGAATTTCTTCTCATACATTCTTTTCAAATTATACGGCGAATTTTATTCTAATTTTTTTAACAAAATTAAGTGTATTTGCTCGAGTTTGTGGACATTCCTAAGGAATAATAAGGAATGTATGTATTTGGTTATGAAATAGAACACTTCAGAAGCTTGTAAACACTTGTGAGGCCACCCTAATGTTATGCCTTAAAAACTAGATGATATTTGGGAATTTTGTTTAAAGAAGAACTATGAAGTATATCAATTCCAAACTATGTCTATATAATAATAAATATTTAAAGTATATTCTCAAATTTGTTCAAGTAAAAATGTTTGTTATATTTCGAATTGTCATAGATCAACCAGAGTGCCTTAAACTACATAGTAATAATTAGTATACGATTTCTCCTAAACAGAATTTTTATTTTCGTTTTATGATAGGTGCTACTGTCTAATAATTTTGAATTATAAAGAAATAGCTTTAATCTACGACAAAGTCTAAACGGTTACTAATACCAGCCCGATCGTTCGTATAAGATTTTTAAACGAGTCATATCCAACCGTCTGGTTAAATGTTGAATGTATCGCTTTTATAACCAAAAGGTACGTTCTGCATCTTTCAAGATGTTACACGAAGAAGAAAAGATGTGCATTACAATTTTAATAATTCCTAAGGTATTGTCGGGAACTCTTTGTACCTCAACGAGAAGTAAAAGAGTTTATCAGAGGAGATAATGGTCAAACGAGCACAGCACAAGCTCCCGATTTTCCGCGTTATGCATTTGTGTGGATGATAAACGAGGAGCCTCGGGAAAGAAATTCCAAATCCATTCTTTCGCGAGCTTCTATTATACTTGCAAGAGATTACCATCGGATTTCGATAGGAATGAAATAACAATCGTCATAGCGAGGAAATACATAAGAAGCGATCGTTGAAAAGAATGCATCTGCTGGCTTGAAGATCGTTCGTAATCGGGAATAATTTATCACTTTTCTGGAGAATTATTTCTCATTGACGTGATTCTGTCGCTGTCTCCCACGCTTGTTCTCGCTCCACGATGAACCAGCGTTCGACGACCCCTGCCGACAGTTCGAACACTCTTCGATCAGATTAAATTCTTTACGGGTCGCGGAAACGCTAGCAATTTATCGATTAACGAACACCTTTAGCGAAACACCCTTCTTGGAAATTATACTCCCAACGCTCTCCGAAAGAATCCACGGCGACACACGAGACCGGAAGATCAGAGAAGACGTGAACACAAAGAAGCAAAGTGGTAAAAAGGGCAACAATATGGTGGGCAAAAATTCGAGTTAGATTAAATGTTACATCAAGATTTTCTTAAATCTTTCTACGGAAGATGAAGAAACAATATGGAACTTGGCGTATCGCCTGCTGATTCTTCCTGATTCCTCCATCTTAATTATTTCTACTGTTGACATGTGGCAACGTGGATACTGTTTCACGCAGTATGTAAAGAGACGGAAAACGCATGGCCCATTTTCTGAGCTATGTGAACCTGGCACCCCACTTTTAAAAAATTGGCTTTTTTTACAGGAAATGATAGTATTTAGCTTGTAGTTGATTGTAGTAACAAGAGTTTCGTTTATAGTTCTATCATTTAATAAATAAAAGAAAATTGAAACAACGATCCGAACCTGACTTTGCTTGACCCGATTCGGAATCGTTTGTAGTTGATTGTAGTGATTTTCCTTTCGTTTGTAGTTGAATGGTTTAAAAGTTACAAGTAATTGTTTATAAACCTAAGAGGCAACTTCGTCAATTTTCAAGATTCTTAAAATATTATTTTCCATGTGATTGAAAATCGTTTGTAGTTAATTGTAGTGATTTTCCTTTTGTTTGTAGTTGAATGGTTTAAAAGTTGTAAGTAATTGTTTATAAACCTAAGAGGCAACTTCGTCAATTTTCAAATCGTTTGTAGTTGATTGTAGTGATTTCTGTTTCGTTTCTAGTTGAATAGTTTAAATGTTATAAGCAATTGGTGAAGTCAGCCAATGCGTATAAACAATTGCTTGTAACTTTTAAACCATTCAACTAGAAACGAAAGGAAAATCACTATAATCAACTACAAACGGTTCTGAATCACATGGAATAAACAGATTTGAAATATCTCAATGTCAGGTGTGGGTCATTGTTTGAATTTCTTTTTATTTATTAAATGATGGAACTACAAAGTAAACTATTGTTACTACAATCAACTACAAACGAAATACTATCATTCTCCGTAAAAAAAGTTAATTTTGAAAGTCGGGTACCAGATTCACATAGTTCGTTTTTTGACATGGAATTTGTAACTCTGCCCCAACAACCACTTCAAAGACCCCCACGAAACAAAATAGTTCCCTACAGTAAAGTCAGTATTGTTCAAAACGCGCATCCGTGAAGTACATACAGTGTTTTTCACGTGTCATCCACTGCTATCAATGGTGTGTTTCAATAAGTAATATCAACAACATAAAAAACTAATAAATGTTACATTAACCCACTAATCAACATCTACTTACACCAGAAGACAGTCACGCGTGTGTTACGTTCCCGTTCTAAATTTCCTTATTTGGAGTCGGATGTGCGCACCCGGTATTCTTCGCGTAGGCATAGGAATTCGAGACCAATGCGAAGCTAAGGCGTAGTCCCTCGGAAATCTCGGAATCGTGCAATGTACTTCCCCGCCTCCCCTTGGCCTATGATTTTTAGGTATAAAAAGGGTGACGACGAAGGCATATCGGGTCTAGTCAAAGTCTAGAAAGGGTTCCGTACACGTCTGTGCGTGCTCTTACGATATTTCTACACGAGGAAACTTAGCGAGATCGGGTTCAAGTCCCCTTCGAGCAAATTTTAACCATACAGTACGTAGTCTACTGTTAGGCATTTATTTGATCGTTGTAGTCGTCCCCCGTTTGCTCGCGTTCGTGAAAACCGAGAAGGATTAGATTCTAGCTTCGCGGAATCGAAACTATATTTTTAAACTCGGTTCATATTTGTAACATTAGCTTACCATTAGTACACCGCGACAATTACTCTTATAACAATTGTATGTCCCGGTGCATATCAGAATATACAGGGTGTCCCAAAACTCGGGGAGGAGCCGGCAATGGGGGGTAGCTGAGACGATTCTGAACAACAATTTCCTTTGCAAAAATGTCGGATGGGGCTTCGTTAAGGAGATATTAAGCGAAAACCCCGACCAATCAGAGCGCGCGTAGACCGTTGGAGCGGCCGCGGTAGCGTAGGCTACGCGCTGGCGGCCGCGCTTGCACGCGAACAAGTGACTCGACGTGCATCGAAGGACATTGACGCTGCCGCCTAGCGCGTAGCCTTCGCTACCGCGGCCGCTCCAACGGTCTACGCGCGCTCTGATTGGTCGGGGTTTTCGCTTAATATCTCCTTAACGAAGCCCCATCCGACATTTTTGCAAAGGAAATTGTTGTTCAGAATCGTCTCAGCTACCCCCCATTTCCGGCTCCTCCTCGAGTTTTGGGACACCCTGTATATATATATAATATCATTTTTAATTAGTGTTGATCAATTATAATACCAAGTCCAGTACCCACTAAGGTGTACCTTTGCCGCTCGAGGTACATAAAATACTGTTACGAGGCCTAATACTAACATTTCCTGCGGCTCCCCACGTTAGCCATACGTGGGTTCGTCCGCATATCACCTTCTTGAGGCTCCCTATGTTAGCCATAACGTAGGTTCGTCCTCGCGTCTCTACCTTCCTGAGGCTCCCCACGTTAGCCATACGTGGATTCGTCCTCGACAACCAACCTCCTGGAGCTCCCTACGTTAGTCATACGTAGGTTCGTCTCCGCGTCTACTTCCTCAAGGCACCCAGTGTTACCTAACAACACTGGTCAAGCCATTAACAAAAAACCATATTCCAATAGAAAGCCCCGGCTACGCAGCCGCCCCCTCCGGCTCGTAACACGTGTATCAAACGAGTGAAACGAATTCATCATCGTCTGCGCATCGATCGCCAAAAATCGGGGATGATATCGTGCCAACCGAGATCACAATTGCCCCATTCACTGACGAAGGTTTTTGCTTTCTTGGCGGTTCCTGCAGGCAGAGGTATTAAGTAAACTGAAGCTAAAATGACGGTTAATAGATTCAGGAACACTTCTGCGGCTCTCTCTATTCGGGTACGCAAAGCGAGAGCAAAAGTAAACAGAAGCATTCCGACGATGGCGACGATGAAACGGTGGTCGACCTTAAACGATCAGACACACTTTGGCTAATCGGATTACGGGTCCACCCTCCCGCGTATCCTTTTTCGTATTCTTCTTCACATTGGACGAAAAAGGACTGCGCGACAGTTTCTGACAATTGTTTCGCACGCTTGCACTCTTTCGCGACGGAATAACGAGAAACTTTGCTTGATCCGCGTTGGTCTAAGAAAAAAGAAATATCGAAAAGTTTCCGGTTATCCGAGGAGAGATTGGACTAGTGCCTAGCAACGGTCAGATTTCGATCGTGTCGCCTAAGATTCTTTTGAAGATGACGAGATCGTCGTTCCTGAGAGAAGGATAATGTTTCGCTAAACGACTTGTAAAGAATGCGTGCATACACTTGGAGCATGAAGTTTATTATATCTTTCAAAGAGAAATTTTCTTAATTATTCATACATACAGGAATCAATTGATACTCCAACCATACGGACTTTAGTTTATCTTAACCCTTTGCAGTTAAAGGTAGGAAATTATCTCTTGATTATTTATACATCGATAAATTAAATCAAACTTCAACTAAAGCATAAATGACTAGATCGACAAAGGCAAATATTCACGTAAGAAAATATCACCAGTAACATACTTTACAAGACATCACAAATAATGCCTTTATTTTTAACGTGTTTCCGATTGTAGACATTATGCAATACGGGAATAATTAGATCGAAGAAGGTGTAATAAAGCTCACAGACATTTATAGTGCGTATATATATTGGACGTATTATATGCGCTATATTTACATAATACTAATGAGAAATTTAGCCAAGTGTCTGATCGCTGGAGCATGTCCAATTACACAACCATCACCCTACCGTTTTCCATTTTGTCTCGACCTGACATCTCCGCATCTGTAACTTCTTCATTTGATCCAGTATCATCCCCAGAGCTTGCAAACATCCTTTGCTTCTTATTTCTAAAACACCTAATGCTTCTTCCTTATACTCCCTTCGTTCGTTCAATCTCTCCAACTTCCATCCCCTCCAAAGTTCCGGAGAAGCTCCGTAGCTTGCAACTACAAAGATTTATTAGTTCCACCGATGTTGTGCCGGTTTTCCAATCTTGTTTTCGCAATGGCCGTTGGTAGTTGTTCCTCAACAGTGACTCCCAAAGCTTCTAAAAGGTGGATTCCTACTTGGAGGAGGATTCCTGCGCCCGAGATTTATAAGCAAAGCTTCTTTGCGATTCTTGTTTCAATCAATAGAGAAGACATCTTGGACAGTATAAAAATATTCATAGCTGTATTCAACAATTTTTGTTGGAAAACAATTGACTTAAGGTAGTTGCTTCGAGATAGTCACGTTCAGACCTAACCCAGATAAAAAGTATAATTGGAAATTTTGATAAAAGTACAATCTTACTGCTCTCACACACGTCCATAATAAATCAATATGTATATCTACACTTTCTTTGCAATATTAACGGAAAAAGAAGCGACACTCGCTACATTTCTAAGCTTTTTTGTGTTCCACTTGACTTAGTCACATGTTTTACAAAATATCATACAAGGAAAAATGTTTAGTAATATAGTGAATTATTGGACAATATTGAAAAATCATTCATTTTTATAGTTTCTCTTGAAAATAAATATTTAACAATTATGTTTAATTACTACCAAATTATAACTAATTTAAAAATATTTGACGTAAAGAAATACTTGTAATAATAATGGCTCCAACGTCGCCATTTTATTTAAAAAAAAACTAGATAAAAATTATTATTGTATTGCTCAATAGATGTATGATAAACGCTAGTAATCTTCCATTAAGTCAATTGTTTTACAAAAAAATGGTTGAATATTGGTATGATTTTCACGATTAAAAAGTAACTTCCCCTTTTAATTCATAGTTAGATTAATTTTAGTAATTTTCATTTGTAAGAATATTTGACCATCGAAAGAATTTTCTTAGCATTCTTTTTCGGACATAAGATAATGTTGGAAGGAACATTTCATGAAAATTTCTTACGAAGACATCGACCGGATTGTTCGCCAACAATGTCTCGGACATTTCAGATCATTTCTGTGAAATAATTCTTTTCGTAGAGCGTCACGTTCCGTAATATACACGTTGTAGCAATTTCCTCGTCGAACGTTTCCCCTGAACCGACTGTCAACTGCAACGTCAACGCGAATTACTCGCAACTCAACGAATCGAGGAGCCGTGTTCTCGCTTCAACAAAGTTCTTTCCGCTGGTCACTGCGTGCTTCATCAATTTTAATTAAATTGGCCTTACGTATACCGTCATCTCCAGTCATTCGCCTAGCTCACGGGTACTTTCGCCAACCCTTCATTCGTGTAATCGTATGCACACCCATTCTTCTGCCGCATAGCCAAAAACGTCGTTGCGTACAATCAAAGACGAACTTGAACATTCTTGGTTTCATTACATTCAGTTGTTTCATTCGTTGAACATTTAGTTGTTTCATTTAAATGGAAATGGTTAAATACCTCGTAAAGGAATTATGTTATTAAAAAAAATATTTTTATAAAAGTTATTCGGTTCGAAGAGGCAAAGTATGCGATGAAAATAATTTTGTTGTAAGTAAAGTGGTGGAGGAGATTTAAAAAGGTTACTTAAAAAAACAAAGATTAATGCAAGATTAATGTTTGAAAATTTTGACGATATTTCTATGTGGATTGTAATATTAAATTAATTCTCAAATTAAAATTAAGATATACGAAAAATGTATGCATGTTTAAAATTTCTTAAATATAAATATTGGCTATGTTCGTCCTCGAAAATGTTCGTCGTCCGTGCGGAAATCGAGCAAATTTGCAGACGAGAACTGCGGTCGAATCCCTAATCGAGTGGAAACAGATAATGCCCAAGCAGGAAAGTCACCCTATTAACCCATTAAATACACCGATGTCCTATTTACCGACTCTTTTATTTTCATTCGTCGCACCACCAGGGGTGGATCTACCCTGTAAGTGAACATCTATAGCGTCGAATTTCGCGAAGAGCAAACGTTTGGTAAAAATCGATAAGCATCCCGACTTTACTTAACGTAATAAAAATATTCAACGGATTCAGTGTATTTATCTATACGTATACGAATTAAATGTTTGTCCTTAAAAATAAATTACATAATTTCTTTGCATCGTTACTTCAATAAAATGCGATTGAATTTAAAGATGTACTTTTTCGGGTTTTTCAGATACAACCCCCGCAATTCGACTTCGCCTGAAGCTTCGTGAAAAATAATGAAAAGCTGACAAGGTTAGTAACAATTTCTTTAATTTTTCAGTTTCTATTTTATTTTAAACTTAAACTAATGGATTCACTTTTCACGTTTTCTTGCGATAGAGGCTGCATTTTGTTTTTACAATTCTACTCATATATCGTTTAAGATCTACGTCGATCACTAGCGGATAGGGCATTTTATTTTCAACATCAAAAAAGTTTATACGTTAACAGGTTTCTATTTGAACTAATAATAAACAAAGTGACCGAGTCTTGCACATATGTATTTTTTTTTTTTAACACGTTTACATTTTTGACATACCTTCACACATCTGTTCGACACATTTTATTGGGGCCCGCTGCTCCCCCCTCCCCCTAGCTCGAGTACCGCGGGGTTGCTAAGCCCGTACTGTAGCTATGTACGATCAAACATAGCTACAGACCCTGAGGACAAGTTCGAAGTATCTTTGCTGCATTGCTTCTTTTTTATGTGCACTTTCTAAGAATTTTTGTAACATATTTCTATCTATAGTAAAGGCTGGATAAGTGCAAGATAGGATTGACTGGATAAATGGAAGATGACTATCCCCATCACTGAAGGGTTTCCCCTTAACTCTTTCCTCTTTCTTTTCACTCTCTGTCCTTTTCTACATTCGACTCTAGCCAAATGTAAACACAGAATAGAAACCTCGACTGGCTAACTGCAATGTTTGAGTCCCGATTTTCTTGTACTTGTCCAGTCTTTACTCGTTTACTGTATTACCAAAGTAATTTGGATGTGTACTTGCTTCTGCGCGTGGATAAAACCCAGCGTAAATGGTTGGCAATAAATAACGATAATAAACGATTTCTCTAACTCTCCCTCTGAAATTCGGAATGGGTTAAAACGACCGTGCTTCGTAAACCCGGTGTTAAATTATCCCTCAAGAATTATTTTCGAGTTCTGATATCTCCCATTGAAGATCGGACTACTCGTCGTTTTCATTTTAAAGGTAAAGAAATTAATTAAACGAGCACCGGTTAACGAAGCCAGCGAACGATCTTCAGAATCGACTGCATCGCGCGTAACACAGGGGTCATCGAGATCCCTCCGGAAACGGTAGATATGGGGTCAAGAGTGTCGCCGCGGTCGACACGTCTGGTCGCCTAGAATTTACATACGGTAACGGCTGATTCGTTTTAGTAGAACGAGCGACTTATGCTATCGAGTAACGTCTCGCCATCACGAGAAGTGCACTCAGAAAACTCCAATCTCGCGGAAAGACAGTTTACCCCTGTCCATTCTTTCACCCTCATCGTCAGGCTTCTATGAATATTTACAGCAAGCAGTGACTCTTCGAACTCCCATAAGGATAAAGACAAAATGAAATATTTGTGGAGGCCGTCAAAAAATTCAAACACTTAAATTCATTCAGCATGAGACACATAAATGTATCTCTAAGCGAGAAAGCACGGGGATTTGAAACAGTTTCTGATTATCTCAGAATCTTGTTGGTATTTAATGAAGTTAATATAGAATAATTAATTATTAGAAGAATTTAGTTATATTGCATTTATTATGTAGTAGAAGAAATTGTTAAGGAAAAATCATTTTTTTGATCAGCAGTTTTAATATGTATAAAAACATGTAAAGTTGTAATATATGCTCAAAAATGGTACTCTCATATATTAAAGTTACAAAAATTCTTTATGTAAGAATCAGTATCGACACGCAATTTGGTATTTTAATATGTACAGAATCACCACAAAGTTGAAATACCTATTTTAAATATTCATTAACTTCAAGTTTCTTTAACTAAGGAAGCTTCTTTTTCGTATACATGTTGTACGGGAGACTGGGGTCAGAAACATGGGTCAATAAAGACAAGTAAAATAATTTAAAAATGGCTAGTGTTATGGATAGATCGTCAAGAGAAAAAGTATCAATTTTCATGTATAAACATTTCGTTTGTTACTTATCACCGATTTGGTTTCTAAGTGTTCTCATTTCGTTCATTAATACAAAACTGTTGTGCTTTTCTCTGTCTAATTTCCACTACCATGTAATTATCAATGTCCTACTTGATTTTAGAATGTTAAATATCTACCTGCAACATTTAGTTTGTTTCTGCGTAATTAAATATTTGCAACGACGGGGTTGGGCCAGTTAAAACAACTGTTTTAGTTAGGAGTTATGTGAAATGTTTGTCGTGATTCTTCTAAAAAACTTCGAACTATTTCAATAATATTTATAAAGTCAAATCAATTGATGTGTATATGGATTTTTTGAATTGCGCGCGTCAGAAAAGAATGGCGATGGAAAACAAAAGCCGATTCTGTAAAAGCTCCGGTTCGGTATGCGAAGCGATCGATACCGAATCGGCACGTAATAAAGGCGTTCACGATTTTAACCGAGTTCTGTTTTTCCTGGAATATCCGATCGATCTTTCCAACATCTAAAAAATATAACGTAGCAGGCTATTTTATTAAAAACGTTCCAATTCCAATTAATCCCAGTCTTCCTCGTGCGAATGGTAGGAATGAATTTTAGAAACACTGATTTTGGGCCCTTTCACTTCAATTTGGGGCCCTAGACAAGTATAGTGTTTGCTTATAGGATAATACAAGTATGACATTGCGTGCAAGCCGAGAGCCAGATAACACGCGAGCGCTACACACGGTTTTAACCAGAGGGATGGGCGTTACGGTCGCACGAATCGCAAGATGAACAAATATTTGCTTAATTTGTCGTTTCGCGTGGCTTTCGAATATTTGTTGACAACGCGCGCGTTCGAATATGTACACCAGGCTTGTCAAACACGCGGCCCGCCATAGGTTGCGGCCCGATGAGACTTTTTAAAAATTTGGTGAAAAGTATATCGATTAATTATTTTAAATTAAATTTTATTTTTATTTGTATGCAGTTTAGTCTACTGCAGTATGCAGTTTAGTTTACTGCAGTATGCAGTTTAAATTTTGCATTTCAATAAGTTTTAGTTTAGTGATTGTAAAAGAGAGAAAATATAAGGTTAAATTAAATCGAGCGTACATAAATCTCATTTACGTGCATTTACGATTGAGCAAACACTTTGCGGGGACGATGGTACGGAAAAGTGCGAAGGTAGCTTTTCATTTGATGCTTGACACGCGTTTCGAGCGATTGCGTGGTCACACGCGACACCAGCGTAAACCAGGAAAAAGTTAGCATTTTTCGACTTTAAGTTTTAAAGCTTGATATTAATTTAATAAATATGGGTTATTAATTAATTAACCTTTTATGATTTATATAAAACAAAATTGTAAAATAGATTCTGGAAATGAGTTAGAAAATTCTGAAAATGAGTTTAGTGTACGCGTGCAGGGTCTCTAAAACGGACATTTTTGCTCGTATTTGTTTTATGTATTTCGTGTACTTTTCTTTATATAATATTATGCTAATCATAGTTATTAAAGGAAAGTCACAGAAATTTAATCCAGTAAATTACCGTTACAATATCGCAAGTAAAAAAGAAAGAAAACAACAGTTTTCGATACGCAATCGACTAGTGCATACAATAATCGAACATTGAATTATTATTCGTACAACATTCGAATAGTCAATTATTCGAACATCATTCGAATGATCTCCAGGTAATCAAGTATTCGTATTACAATATTCATCGATTAATCGAATCACTGAATAATCAAATACAGAAAAATGGGACAAATACCCACATCCGAAGCACAATGAGAAATTTTGATCATTACGCGAGCGAACACAGCCGAAGGACTCGACCTCGGCGATAAAACTGTGGTAAAACAGCTGGTAATTGTAACAATTAGCGTCATTGTGCGTTCCGCGAGAACGCCTATTACAGCGTTAGTCTCGTCGAGTCATCGCACAACTTTCCGCGTCAAGTTTCAGCAGCCGTGGACGAGTCCAATTGTCGAAAGGTATTCGCAAGGAAGTTCCCTTAAGGTGATGCTTAAATCGTCAACTCTTTTTTCCTCCGTCGCCTACTCCACCTCCTGCGCGTTCTTCCGGCCTCCATCACCCATCCACCTGTGCCGTTTCAATTTTCCGTCGTAATTTCGAGGCTAGCTTTTAAAAAGTTCCGTGTAAAATCTCATTTCTTCCGCGGGAAGCAATATTTGCATGCGCCGACAAGCTAATATCGCTGTTTACCTGGGAAACACAATAATCGTCCGGCGTGTACGAGTAAACTTCGAGCGGAAAAAGATAAATTCTTGCGCGAGTCGAGCTTTTAATATCGATACAAAAGGAAGATCCAAGCGGTCGCATTTAAAATTTTGACGAATCGACCGACAAAGTCATCGTCGAGGGTGTACAGGGAGGGTGGCTTTAATATTTCACGCAGCCGCGAAATCGCCCCTCCAATTTTTCGCCGCTACGGTATTTTTTTTTTCACTCCCATTGCCGCTGCCCCGCCTTTACACTCTCGTCTACTTTTTTTCTTCGATTTTTTATCTACCTTTCTTTTTATATCATAACGGGAGCTTTGAAAACGTATTCCAACACGTTTTGAAACGCGGAATCGCAATCACGATTGGGAATTTTCGGAAAAATTTAAATTAACGTCGGTTAATCTGCCCGTGTGTTCATGCAATTCGTGTCAAATGTAAATACACAAAGATCTACAATAATGTGTACAAATGAAAAATGTATGACATGACAATTGTTCAGAACTGCATGCCATAATATTTAGAATATTTTGGGTAAAAATGTGAATTCGAATAAATACTCTTGAGTTTAACTTATAGGGTCACTCGAAATCTCTCTCAAACATAAATTATATCATACTTGAATTACGGGGAATTGATATATTTCCACTTACGATGAATCAGTAGTATAAAAAAAAAAAAAATAGAAAATTCACACCGTCGTATAATAAAAATACAACTAACTACACTGCTCACGCAAACATGAACTTCAGTCGGAGTCTTAAGATGCTGGGAACACTTGTCAAAACATCGCAATGGTAGAGTAAACAAACATTTATCGAAGCAAAATAAGCTATAAATAATGTACAAATGCCTGGGATCCTTCGAGATTTCGAAAGCCCTGTCCTCGTTTTAAATCTCGTTTTTCGAGTAATCTTTGGGCTTTCTAAACCAGAACACTCCATCGAGGAATCGCGTCCCTTTTGCAACAATAAAGTGGCTTATTTTAAATAGTAATTGATCTAGTTATTTTTATTTTTAACCGACTTCGAAAAGGAGGACGTTATTCGATTCGACATGTATTTTTTTTTTTTTTTTTTAATTTTTCATGCAGCTCTTTTATTACAAGAAATTATCGTTACCACCAAACTATCGATAGCTCTCCACCACTACTGTCATGTCTTTAGTCAAACTATTAGGTTGTTGCATATTGTTCGATATTTGGGTTATTCGGTAGTCGCAATGAAAACTCGTGGAATAATTTGAGAAAAGTATATATAATTAGGAAACAATGATACGCTTTTGAGTACGTTCACACTTGTGTAACACATTTTAGGTTAAGGTGGACATTTGCACCATTTGCATTTGCATTTGCACCAGGTGGATGCTCTCGAATTCGCGAAATAATTTTAACGCCGCAACGCAACGAGATTTTCAGATACTGATTTCTAACAGATTATCGTTTGAAGTTTTAATGGCATCCTGCTTCAACCGAGGAATAGGGGCTGGTGTTTCGAATGACTAGAAGTTAGGGAGGGGACGTGTCTCAAACTGAGAAATAAGGCGCGAAAGCTCGACAGCTCCGTTTCTACGTTTTAGCGTATCCGGGGAGAATTATAATTTCAGATTCCGGATTAGCATTTCACTTACGTCGGCCACAGGAAAAATGAATATACAAACGAACGTAGCCGGCTTATCGGTGGACGAAACAGAAAATTCCATGGAAAGATTTTTTTTTCAAGAACGTTTTTCTCCGAACTCAAAGTTTGTTGTATATCTCTCGTCGTATCTTGACAACCCGTTTCAAATATTGACGAATGATGACGAGTAAAAGTATTGTAATTTATTAGTATTGGGTGTATAAATGAATTGTATACCTATCGGAAATGGGGTGTAACGAAATAACGAAATACTAAATTAATTAATTAAAAGTTTTGATTTTATAACTAAAATGTCATGACAAAATGTCACGACAAGCGTTATAAAAAAAAAGAGAGGTAGATAGAAAATTTCTAGCAATATACACTGCAATTTTCACACATCTGTTTAGTCTCTAGTAAACTATAGGAAGGGTACTCTCAGGCACTTGAGAAGGGAGGCCATATTCTAAACTTTCCCTTACGTTATTTTGTAGCGACAGTATACATTGTATATTCTCAGTACATTTATTTTTGTAGTAAAATAAAATTTTGAGTTATAGTATATATTCCAACAATAGAAATATTTAATCGTCATGCTGTTAAATTAGAGCACCAATCTTCTAAACCCTCAAATTACTCCTCGCTACAATGAATCTAGAGAAATAAGCTAAGTCTCAATCTGATGATTACAATGTATCTATATATGTATGTTTAGTAATTATCAAATTTCGTTTACCTTGATTCTTCTAACAGATTACAAATATACTTGAAAATTACTAAGTGAAGAAATTAATTATGTGCCTTTACATTTGATCATTTACTGTAGTTTCAATATTTAAATGGAAATATTTAGTTGCTATTGTGTTACGTTAAAGTTGAAACTCTTGTAATAATGAAACATACTGCCTCAACATTTGGTTCTTATAACTACGATATATGTGTTTTCTTGGAATGTATAACTGTGCAAAAAATTAAAATTTGAGTGGCTTTTTTAAATAAATAAATAAATAGTAAACTTTAAAAAGCCACAGAATTAATTTCTGACCTTAAAAAGTGGTGTGTAGCTGTAAACATTATTGATCTACGTCAAGAGAAGTCATTTCCAGAATAATATAGATTATGTACAAAAAATAAAGAGGAAAACAATATAATAATGCGAATTGTACAAAAGGCACCTTCATTCGTTGATCCACACATTTTCACATTATTCCTATGAAACACAGCATTTTTTGTACTTATATTCCATTTTTGTTTGTTAATATACTGAATAGAATTGTTAAGCAAGTAAAATGAATAAATAAATTCGAAAGCGGCAAGCTTGTTTCCCTAGAGGCATTTCACGTACCAATATTCTGGTTTCTTTTTCGTGAATAAAGTCGTTAAATAAATAAATGAAACCGCAGCAGGTTTGTTTGAACAAAGATATTCGAGTCGCCACTGAAAAACAAGAATTGTAGATCGTTGGTTCGTGGAAACTTCGTAATAGACACTCGTCGTGGTTCTCTCTGGAAATTAAACACGAATAACCATCCTCGTGGACTAGGTCAGGTGCAAGAACGACCCCGAAGAAAGTTTAAATAAAAAGATACCGAGATCTCGAATAAAGGCGCGAGCGCAGCGGTTTCCGTTAATACAAAAAGAAACAAACTTAACTTCTTGTTAGCATTGTTATCCGTTCGACGATTGTTTTTGCAGTATCTTCGCAATAGTTATTCTCGCTGGTGCATCCTTTTCGTGCTTTCCATTATATTTCGAAACAAATGATTTCTCTCGATCGTTGCTTGAATGAGTTCTAGTGAGTACCATTTGTGGACTAAGCACGCGTGGATATTCCATTGAAAACAATTTTGTACCAACGTTTGCGCAATGTTGATTGAATTCAAAATTGTATTTGCGAGGAATTGATAATTTATTTTCTCGTAATTAGAGATAACTCCCAGAAATAATTGTGAAAGAATTAAAGATTTTATTCACTGGTTGTTATTAATTTAAGCAGGCGATTTCGTGCTTGGCGGAAATGATCAATGAATCAGAGAATTTATATATTCAATAGGTCAAAGATAAAACGAATATCTTAATAATATTATTTCAGTTACGTTATATGAGTCGGAAGCAATATAGATGTTTTGTACAAAGCAAATACTATTGGATGCAAAGGGATATATAACTGCTGTTCATACATTGTACAGTTATTTATTACTTAACATATGGTAGATATTTATCGAGGATTCCAAAACCAGTTGAACGTCTGAATAAAATATTCCATCACGATAAAACAAATAAAGTGATAGAGGAAGACGGTGGTGAGGACTGAAAGTCAATGTGCAATTGCGATATACGCTTTATTAGCTCGTCATGGCATTCACCCTGTTAATTATATTTTCAGGCAACATTTTTTCTATAATTTCGTTACATTTACGATCAAACACAGGGGCGTGCATTAAAGAGGAGAAATAACATTCATGCTAGATGCGGGTCACGAAGAAGTTAATCAAGATTGAGGACCGTTTATGTAGAAAATCGACGAAGATCTTAACCGTGGACGATCGTTTCCCAGTTCGGTAATACCCGTGTTAATTTTCAGGGAAGAAATACAGTGTTTCTATGCGGCATAATAACGCGGCGTTCGAATACAATGGTCCGTTCATTAGCATTTCGTGACCCTCTCGGACCCCTGTCGCCTCTGACCCCGTGAACGAAACGACTTTCCGACCGATACAGAGCGTTGGATCTTCTTTTTCCTCGGTTACCAAGTTTGCGGACTAGTTCACGAAAAAACCGTTCGCTGGTTCTTTAAAATATGGAGGCACAGTGGCCTGAATTCAGCCGCAATTCAGCGCAAGGAATCCATTTTTGGTTTTCCGTGATTGTGTTTTCAAAGAAAACAGAGATTCGGGGGAACAATCACGCGGTACACGCAACACAAGCCGAGAAAGGTTTCTCTTCGAATTTTCTCTTACGCTAGTATCTCGGCAATCAGCGAACGATCAAAGTAAAACTTCCTCCGTTGCGTTTTCACAGTTTGAAAAAATCCTGACTCGTTCTTTTTCTTACAATTACCGTCGAAGGGGAGTGAAAGGTGAGCCTCGTGTTCTTGATTCGTCACTGTGTCTTGAGTTAATCAACGAAAACTTTTAAACTCCCCGTACACGATAAGATCTGTTGTACAACACGTTGTACAACATATCGTACGATAGATCGTATCGTGTTCGGGGCGTTTACGACGGCGTCGTACAAAAACGCGCCACAGACAATGCAACTCTCATTCAAACGATCGAAGGAACTCGTCGAAGCGATTTGTCGTACGACAAGTTTTGTGAGCCTCGTGTTCTTGATTCGTCAGTGTGTCTTGAGTTATT
>NC_071979.1:3250819-3257501 GCF_026283585.1 Hylaeus volcanicus
ACGATAAGATCTGTTGAACAACACGTTGTACAACACATCGTACGACAGATTGTATCGTGTATGGGGCATTTACGACGGCATCGTACAAAAACTAGAGCTGTTCGAGTACTCGGAAAAGGCGAGCAGCTCGAAGGAACCGAGTAGCTCTGAGAGAAGCGAATAGCTCGGAGAAAAGCCAGTAGCTCGAAGAAGGCGAATTCACGTTGCCGAAACGTGACGATCCGTGTCGTATAGTCTGAATCGACCTTTACTCGGTTCTTTCGAGCAACTCGCTTCTGCCCGAGCTACTCGGTTCTTTCGAGCTACTCGTTTCTTCCGAGTACTCGACTCGGATCGAAAACTGGGTCTCAGCTCGACTCGGCCCGCGAGTAACTCGAAACATCCGAGTTTTCTGCAGACCTAACGAAAACACGGCACAGACAATGCAATCTTCATTCAAATGATCGAAGGGACTCGTCGAAGCGATGTGTCGTACGATAGATCGTATCGTGTATGGGATCGTATCGTTTTGGAGTTTCTCCAAGTTGAACTATGATCTAGGAAGTATAAGGCGCTGAGTAATCTGATTTGGACGGCTTGATGAAAAGGCGCGTGAGTCACGGTAAATAGAGGGCTGGTCATAGTCCAGCATAACAGTTAGCATTAGCAGGAACCGCTCCTAATCACAAATCCGACCAACAAATTCGTATCAATATCCGAGACCGTACTCGCGGAGTAGATCGGATGAACGCGTTCTCCAAAGCAGCAGAGCGTAAAAAGAAGGTTCGGGAGAGGATCGAGTCTCTTTGATTATAGCAGCGCGCAGATGGGTTATTATACTTAATTAGGAAGACTCGGCGGATCTGTCGGTTTCCGCGGTGAAAAAGAAACGTCGGGCGGCAGTGTAACAGAACTCGTCGAAAGGATTCTCGAAAAGGGGCAAACGCAAGGAGGAATTTTCATCATATCCGCCTCTATGAGAACGGGCGAGTTTTCGAGCCGCAGATGAACTTTGAAGGGCTCGCACAGCCCGAGCAGATATATTCTTCCTTCTCGCAGATTCCGCGCGCGGTTCACGAGGACGCCAGACGTCTCTGAGGAATTTTCGTATTTCCTCGGGAATTATATGCTAATTACGGGCCTCGCTGTCGCTGCTCAGCACCGGGGCGAGTGGTTTCGGGCACTGCACGTTGTTTCGACCGAAGAAGAAGAGCGCTTCGAGCGTTAATTCGTCTCGACGGAGAGAAAAAGGCGCGGAGCCGCGCTCTGTCCCTGGGATGATGGCATTGCCGCTCAGACACCGACCACCGCAACGGGGGGTGACGACCAAGTCCGGAAGAAATCGATTTATCCGACGTTTTACGACTCGTCCTGCTCCTTCCCGACGAGACGGGACGAGGGTAGACACGCGCTGGACAAATTGAGAACGGCGAATGAAAATATGCACGGACTCGCGCGTTGAGAACTCGATTCAACGATTCGTTTCAACAGGCCAAAGTTGGATCTTGGTTCTACGCTACTGTACATATTGGGTTGGTGCATAATTATCCGCCGTTTTTTTTTTAATTCTATTATGAAAAAAGAAACAAAAATTCAACAGAAACATGTTTAGTTGTTTATTCTGGAACGCATTCACCACCTACTTCAATGCACCAACCCAATAGTATTATGTAAAGTAGAAACATGAAACGATGATTTTAGTAGATTACATCTGCGAGGACGCCAGGACGGTTAAATAAAATGTCTTAACAGTAACAATAAATGTGTAACGTTTATTCAGATGCGATCGCTCCCATGTGCAGTCCCGAACTGCTTGCCTTAGCTTAAAACGCCCCATACGCGATAGAATCTGTCGTACGACGGCGAGAGATCGTACGGACACCACCAGTTTTTCCATTAAGAAATGAAAATACCACCCTCCGCAATTTTGATCAGAACTTTGCGGAAGCAACTTCAATCGATTCCTTATGTTTTTCTGATAAAAATGGTATTAAACACTATATAATCACGATAATATCTTTCATCAAATGTGAAAGGTCGCATCGCGAAACATTCCGTCATACGACAGATTTTTGGCATACCCAACTTCCGAGCGATACGACGGCAAGCGACACAGACAATGCAACTCTCATTCAAACGATCGAAGGAACTCGTCGAAGCGATTTGTCGTACGACAAGTTTTGTGAGCCTCGTGTTCTTGATTCGTCAGTGTGTCTTGAGTTATTCAACGAAAACTTTTAAACCCCCTATACACGATAAGATCTGTTGAACAACACGTTGTACAACACATCGTACGACAAGTAGTACAACAGATCGTATCGTGTTCGGGGCGTTTACGACGGCGTCGTACAAAAACGCGCCACAGACAATGCAACTTTCATTCAAATGGTCGAAGGGACTCGTCGAGTATAGGGTGTTTACGTTTTAATAGAGCGCGTCTTGGAAAAAGACAACATAACACTGTCGCAGTTCATAATGTTATCCAGGAGTACCAGGACCTTCTGATTTGCCATGCTTTCCCAAATGCATGGGACTCGAGCAACGCGAGGAATGTCAAGAGACCTGGCCTTAAGCATCAGTTAGTGGATAGGTGTTTACATATTTCTTCGAAATGGATACAGATGTGCTCAGAGACGAATAGATCGATCGACTAGAAATTCTGATTTCAGTCTACGATTACTGGGAAAGATACTGCCGTTTAACAATGTAAAAAGTATAATATTTTTCATTGCTGTACCTGCATCTAATAAAAATCGGTGTATTATCCGGTTTACGTCCCAACTGATCTAACAATAAGAGAAGCTCACTGATCACGGTAACCAGATTAGAAATTTATAAGTAAACGTTAGACAAACATTTACGGGTGGTTAAAGTGCGTGAACGATATCAGAGACAATTGAAATTTTCCATGTTCCAATCGTTTTGAAATTATTGTAGCCATCACGGGCAATGAAATTCGTGATAGGTGAGAGCGCGATAAAATCACGGTCGTTTCAGCAACATCGATTATGCACAAACGAAGCTCGAACGCGAATGAGCGGACAGAAAATGCCAGCGCGGATAATGAAATGATTAACGGATCATCTCGTGCGCGTGCATCGTCGATAAATATGCGAAATATCATTGGCGCGGCGCTTACAAAATAATCCACGCCACGAAGGAAACTGTCACCGCGAAATGGTAATTAAAATTGTTCCATCCCACAGCCAGTGCATTTAAAATTCTTACTTTTGTCTCCGAAATGCGTTCCATTGATAGTGACATGGCTCTGTAAATTAATAAACGAATTCCAACTAATTTAGTTTTCGTTGCAAGTAGTTTGATTATCTGCTTTTTTAATGAATCCAGCTAGTTAGTTTTTCCAATTAGTTTTTCTTGCATAACTTTCTTAATACTAACGATAAAATTTATTTTTCAGTGACTAAAGATTCTTCGATGAGTTATCTAATAGCTGCTTTCACAGAATTCGTGTAAAAAATTACAGTGAAGAACATTTTCGGATTTACGAAAAATAATGATGGTTTTGAAATATGTAAAAAATGATGATTCAAGAAAAATGCTCCTCCCATTCTCACATCAAGACTGCATACTATATAGACGTTTTTATAGGAAAAATTAAAATGGATTTTGGTTTTGCACTAAAATAGTTCATTTAGAATAAGTATCAAAATTTTATTCCTAACTTTGTTAGCAAAAATCATAAATATATTAATTCTTTGCTTCTGAAGATCCTACGCGAGTCCAATCATTGCGTTAGAAATACTTGATCCACGATTCACCAATTTGATCGATCACTTTTTGTAGATTTGTTTACTTGCTTGGTTTTTTTAAATGCGTAACTCTCACTTCAGTTATTGCACTGAATCCATACGTTTCGATACAATTATTTCTTTCTTCTTGACTACTTCTTAATCTACTTCTTAATTTTGACTTAGTTCGCGTTATCGTAACTCTGTACATTACGTTTAAGTTAGTCTCGTGTTTTTTACGCGTTTGTTGGGGCCTACTGGCCCCCATCTAGCTAGGGTACCTCGGGGTTGCTAAGCCCGTACTGTAGCTGCATACTCGCATGCTACAGCCCCTGAGGGCTTTTGTGGATCTGAATTATACGAAATAGTCCTTTCGGTATGGTTTGAACACGTGGAGTTCCGACTTTGGAACGCTTGTGATTACGACTTAGGATAGACAATTGCTTTGGAAATATTTCGTCGTTTATTATTATCTTTACAAAAGCGTTCACAACGCACATAGCTTGTTACGTTTACTCTATTTATACAAACTGAAATGTACAAAATGTATATTTACCGATTTAAAAATACTGTAAAGTTCCTTTTTTGATATATTTTTAGGGACCACCCAGATACTATAAATCTAGATTATCAACCAAATCATAAAATCACAAATCGCGAATATGGAAATCAACTTGTTACACGCTAATGCTGAATAACAAATTAATAAACATAATTCCAGTGTTTCATGGCACTATTTTGAAGTTGTTATTCGAGTTGCCACTTGTAAGTGACAACTACTTAACAAAATAAGTTGAGGGTCCGACTTTGGTCACTCTCTTCTATGCATAACAAAAATATGGATCATGTACCTTCTTACCACCATCTACTTCTTATTAGTCTGTAAAATCCTCCATTTTGAGAACTTTCGTATTCGCGTGATGTAATACATCTCAATTCGGAATATCACGTTAACAAATCCCGTAGCATGCGAGCAGAATCTCTTCTGTACATTTCCATTTTCGCACTCCACCAAGTTCGAAAGTCCTTTCTCGTACGGGTGCAATCCGCTGTTTAAATATTTTACCCATAGATATTCGTTCATTGCTCGTTCTTTCTTCCGCGTGGGACGGTTTTGCGCGTTCCTAACGAAAAACGAACCTATGTATTACATTATATATCCTGAAACCATCCCCCTTTATACTAACTAAATTCTCTCGTAGCTATCCGTTCACGAATCTTCGATACTCGATACTTTCCTGCAACCTTCTTTTGTACTGTTACCTTTCTTCCTTATCTGCTTTGTTACACAATTGTTATTAATACGATTTGCTTTCTTTGCTTTGATTATCGTATTTCCTTTGATATATGTATGTATACCGAGTATTTCTACGTCAAGTCTATGAACAGATTCTATTGAACGTTGATTATATAGTTTGTCAATCATGTAACAAAGACAGATCATATCAGATCGTTTGTTAATTACCTAATTTTATTTTGATAGAGACAATTAACCATACTACGCAAAACCTTGTTTCTTAAACGAAGCTTTATTCGTTCAATATTTCCATCTCAAATGGATTCCTTTCGAGTAGAAAATGTTAAAACGCCGAATGAATAATAAATATTTAAGAAAAATTGTACACAATACAATACACAATACACAACACAATACACCTGCTGTTATAGAATGAATAGACCACGTGGAGTAGAAAATGAAAATTTAATATGATGTATATTCACACTTAGTAATAGTTTTGCTTAACACTACTTTTAATATTAACAAATTAAGCATTCTATTTAATTGCTTAGATTTAGAAATATCATATCAGACAACACGCTTGTAACTTTACGTTATATGCACGTGTGTGACAAAATTTTGAACGAAGTACTTACAGACTGAACGATAAGGCGATGTATAAAGAGTATAAACAAGAGACGACTCGGAGAGAGCGAATTGGACCGACAAGGGACAAGGGAGAATTCTTATAATAAAAAAATATACTCCACGAAGTATCATACTGTCGAATAAAATTATTCTCAGAGCGAGAAAGAAAATTTGTAAGCACTTGCAACCATACGATACAAAAAGATCGCGATATAACGAATCCGCACATACCGGGGTCGCGATAACGGAGATTACCTGTATTTTACCAGTTAATAAGCTGACAAAGTATTGGGTTGTCTGGAAAGTCCATGTCGATTTTTGATAGGTGGTGCAAGTCTGAATATGTCGAAATGGCTGAAAACAAATAACATATATATCCCTTAAACATCCCTTAAAAGGTGGAAGGGTTGTGGAACAAAATGGTGTACCTATGTAATTCAATAAATATATATATTACAATTAAAATCTGTCTTTGAAGTTTTCTTAAAAATTGCCACGAACTTTCTGGACAACCTAATACTATAGTCATATGATTGAGTCGATTGCATATTGGGATTCGTTGAACCGAAATCGTCCCACACTAGAGGCGCCGTTTTACTCGTTATCTAACTTTCAGCTACGCGATAAGTTCGCGTTTGATAAGTTCGATCGAGATAGCGACGAAAAGTTCGCGATAACAAACAGTGGCGGGCTTTATTCCCGACGGTTCTCGGGAAATTTGTTAGGTAGGTTTCAGTGGTACGCGATCGGTGGAATTTCTGATCTTAGTGCCTCCACCCCCGACGGGGTAAATTAATCACGATCGGAAAGGCCTTTATCGTTCTCTGTTCTCCCTGGCGAAAGGGAGCACCGATAAAAAGCCCGATCTCTCAATAGGAATTTCAAAGTCCACCAATAATTAACCCACGAGTCTCTCTTTCTCTTTGGTTTCAACGACGAGCGCGTTCCTATCGCGAATTACACGCCGTCGAACGTGTCCCGAATCTAGTCCTTAATGAATCATAATTTCCCGATCTGCCAGCCAACCTCGCCTCTCTGTTTCTCTCTCTCTCTCTCTCTCTCTCTCTCTCTCTCTCTCTCTCTCTCT
>NC_071979.1:3257511-3271814 GCF_026283585.1 Hylaeus volcanicus
TCTCTCTCTCTCTCTCTCTCTCTCTCTCTCTCTCTCTCTCTCTCTCTTTCTCTCTTTCTCTTTTCGAAGAGTCGTTGAAATCGAGGCGCGCCGAGCTAGCGTATAAATGTACCCAGTGCTCCAGGATCGAGGCAGGAAAAAAGTCGTGGGAAATCGGCGGAAAGTGGGTGGATCTACTAGCAACTGCGATAGCATGCTAACGAGCCAGAAATGCGCGCCGGGCCGCGCCAATAATTTCAATTTACCGGTTGCTGCTACCCGTGTCGAAGGTGACGTTGCCTGCCCTCGCGTCGAGGACGTCGCTGAAAGAGGAATTGAACGTTACACATTCTATTTGATAGGGTCTTCTTGTCTTTGAAGAGTACCGAGTCTGTAGTAACGAATGTATCAAGTTATTCAATCATAAATAGGGATGATTTAAAAAGAAAGTGTACCGTTGGATACTCCAACGCCCAGGCCAACTTTCTCTTGAATTTAGGATCGCGCGTGAGGAACGGAAAAACAAACGTGTTAGTCACGGTCCTTGAGGACCTGAATTTTCCCCCAACGTTCTCGAAGAAGGACCTCTCCCCCTTAGATTTTCAGAACCAAGAGTCAGTCTTTCCCGAGACCTCGTCTAGTAATCTCGTCCAGTAATATACAAACTCTGTTCTTAGTTAATAAACGTTACATTTAGAACAAACTTGTGGTGTCGTTCCTCGGGGTCACATCAATACTGTAAAGCAAAACCTCGATAATTGTGGAAAGTTGGGTCTAAAAACTCTTGCAATAATCGAGGTGGCCAATCGAAGGATCAATTCGAACCGCCGTGTCTGAACTAGGGTTAAGTATTAGATTTTAAAACCATTAACGAATAGCTTCCGAACCTAATAAACCTAAGCAAAAATCGCAGACCAAAATGCCCGAAACCCGAAAAGGGCGAGTGTTTATGGTCACGTGTCCGTTGGGGGTTAACCTAGCCTAGTTTTCGGTAATTATCGGCTGGCAAGGTGGATCGAACGTTTCAATTAGCGGTCAGGCTACACGAAAACGATCGCGTACCCCGTTGCATCCGGGATGCAAGATTTACGCGTTAACCAGATTTCGAGAACGAAGAACGATCCGAAAATACGTCATAGCAGTGAACGCGTGGTACAACATCGCACGGCGCGTTAATTAATGGTAATAACTCGAACTTCGGTGGGGCCACCGAGAGTTCTGACGAAAATAACGCATCGGCTCCACGAGATGTCAGCGACGCTATAAAATTATTCCAACGCGCGAGTGCTTCTACAAAATGAATTCTCAGGTCGCCAGCGCGGGCTATAAATACATCCTTGCCACCGAAATCCACTTACAAGAGCTAACTATGTATACATTCGATCGATTTAAAAGCAAGCAACGAAATAATGAACCGTTTACGCATATGATTATTTATTCTTCGCTAAATTACATAGAAAGGATCGGTAGGTTAACCGTAAGAAATTTTTAAGAAACTGATTTCTTCGTAGAAGCTCGGTACATACAACAGCGACGTGTAAAATGTTCCTATAATTTGAAGAAAAAATTAATTTGTCACGATACTGTAGGATTTAGTTTGCAACAGGATGATACTAATCGAATATCACAGTACTACAGTCAATGTAGGAAGTATTCGTACAACAAGCAATTTAAAATAAATGCTTCCTGTACGAATACTTATTACACTGACTGTATATAGATTAACTTTGTAACAGTTTTTTAGGCTCGATATATGCTTTCATGGGGACACTTTCCATTGTTGTTGCATAATCCAGTCAATTCGTAAGAAATTTTCATGAAATGTTCCTTCCAACGTTTTCTTATGTATAAAAAGAATGTTCTGAAAATTCTTTCGATGGCCAAATCTTTTTACAAATGAAAATTACTGAAATTAATTTCACTATGAATTAAAAGGGGGAGTCATTTTCTAAGCGTGAAAATCATACCTATATTCAACCAGTTTTATTTTTTTTTTAATCAATTGACTTAATGAAAGATCTAATTGCTGGCGTTTATCATACATCTATTGGCAATGGCTGCTAATATGCTACGCCAGAATGTAGGAAAAAGAATTAGTAGATGAACTGTGTCCAGAATTTTAATTTAATTTTAATTTGTTACCGATAAAAGAACACTGACCATGGGTTAGAAGTGACTTGTATCGAAAACAATCCCATAGTCGAAAAGAGATTAACGAAATATTGATTTTAAATGCGTCCATAGAACTGTGACGTCTGACTATCGAAATAATCGTTACTCGATCGTCGTATCCTCTTTTTTTTCATTGTGCCCCTGAAGCAAGGTCTGCACTTTTTCCCCCTAACATTTCGAGGCGACATCGCGCGCCTCATTAAGAAGTGACGTATCGACCTGGGAAATCGGTATTATTCTCCACGGTTCTTGTTGTAATCAGTGCGTGGCAGTATCGTGGGACCGAATCTTCGCGTCATTATCCACGATATCCACGCAACCCCTGGGATCGCGTCGATCTTCGGGAGTCAGGAGGCCAAGAGGTTGGATTCACTGGGTTTTAAGGTGATAAGTACAATGGCGGATTGGAAGCTAGGCAGAAGGTAAGCATAATGATTTTTCGTGACGTTAGATGAACCGTCGATAAGATATCCTCAAAATTTTCAATTAATAACGGAAGAGATCGAATATTAATGGAATATGGGATCATATAAACGCTCGATCGATACTTTTAATCTTTATTTTATTTATTTATGAAAGTTTGGAAGAACGATTTTATTGAACTATAAACGAAAAATATAGACAAGAAAATACTGGTGAAAATGAAGAAAATGAAAATAACAGAAATGAGCCTACGATACATATATTAAGAAAGATCGACAGGTCTGAATATACAGTCAGTGTAATAAGAATTCGTGCAGGAACCAATTCAAAATAAAACATCATATATTTATTTTATTAATAAATTTTAGGGGAAGAATTAATTAACCAACGTTCCTACATATTTTTAGAGTAGAATTTTTAATGTTAATCTCTTATTTCTTTTCTTATTAATTTTCTTTTAAACTGGTCTCTGTACGAATACTTCTTACACTGACTGTAGTTGAAGACCTATCGATTTTTGGGAACAGAGCTCAGCCTGTTGTTTAATATACAGTGTAATATATTTTTGCATTAACTGAATAATATTATTCCAACAAAAATCGTGCAATCACTAAATAATTGTACAAAAGAAATTTAACACTGAAGCAAAGTCACGAAGACGATGACAAACACTTTGGAAACGTGCTGTCCGTATTACACAATGGTCAAAAAGTGAGCAGCTGAATTTAAACGTGAGAGAGGCAGATGACCGTCACAGTGGAAGACCTACGACTACTATATTCGCGTAGACTACTATAATCCGAGAAAGCTGCAGATCGAGAAATCAAAGTTCAATAAATCTACTATGAAAGTCTGCCGTCGTCTGTCCTCGTTCGTCCTGCTAAAATTGGTTCAATAAAATGATTATTCTTGTATCCTCGTACCGATCATTCAAGTTGCCCAATCATGTCCCCGAGGATCGACCATATTGGTCGCCATAAATAGAAAACGATAGATCGAGCACAAATACAGAGGGTGCAGACCACCTTTCTGCTCCGACAGGGTCGATTTTTTGTTTCGTGGAACAGCGAGGAAGAGGCATTAAACCAAAGGCCGGAAAAAGGTACGAATGGCAGAAGTGGACAAGAACGGGGAAAAAAAGGAGAAAGAGGGAAGAAAATGGGGAAACAAGTAAAACGAGGCAAGAGAGGGAGGCCTACAGAGAAGTAACAGGGTGAAACGGTATCTCCCGAATGGTGTACATATGGGGCTCGGAGATTTAACCTTGACCGTCGTCGAACTCGAAACTCGCCACGCCCCGAAGATGAACCTCCCTTAGAATCTCTTCCGACTCTCCATGAACGTTACGAACTGGTTGTTTGATTTATCGAGGGCTTCCAATTACGTATCGCGCCTTCTTCTCGAGAAGAATTGCCGCGAGGACTGTTGGGTTTCGTTTGCGATTCCCTGTACTCGGATTACCGTAGTGGTTGACTACCAGAAATGAATAAATTTAAGAGAAAAAAATGTTTCAAATACTATTTTAAATAACAATTATATCATATTTCATGTGGAAGGGGAATCTGTTGCAAATAAAATATTTTCATTTCGATAAGCTAATCTTGATCACTTAACAAAATGAATTGAAAACGAGAAAACATTACTTTTTCGATCAAGCGTTCAATGTAGAGATGAATAAAATTTTATTCGAATAGTAGACGACGAATAAAACCAACTTATAACAATTTATTCTTGACGTTTATTTGATTGATTGATGAAATTCTTATTTGTTCCTTACGAAACGTTTAATATCTTGAGGGAATAGTGACACATGTGTTCACGTTTACTTTTATATGAAAATTACCATTGCCTACAATCACAATATCTTTTAGAATGAAAAAATGTACCATATTAAAACAAGACGGCATACCAATACGTTAAAATCGACTTATAGATCGAAATTGCTTTGGTTTGTGTGTATTCCATTAGACCAGGGCTTCTTAAACCTTTTTCGTTCACGACCCCATTTATGATTGTGATTTTTTCGCAACCCAAAAAATATAAAATAAACTATATAATATGTAAATATTTTGTGATGATTTATTTATTAGGTAACAATATATATATATACATATGAAAAAATATAAATTTAGAATTTGTTTAAAAACATACAAAAATATGAAATTAAACATTGATATACCTTATTTTTCATCAGACCTGCATTTTTTCCAATAACACGAGTAAAAGAGAATATTAAATATTTTACATTAAAATCTCGCGACCCCAAGATTCTGCTAAGCAACCCATAGTTTAAGAAGCCCTGGATTAGAGCAAAAAGTTTAAAATTCATTTAAAATTCGTCCAGCAATCTTCCACTCGAAACTTTTATCTAAATAAGAATGTTCATCCCTGATTCGATACTCGGAATTTTCCCTGATTCGAACATCGGGAGCGAAGAGGAGGGAATCATAGGAGCAAACAGAACCGCGTGAACACGAGTTCGGGACAAAAAAGTGTTATTATACGAAAGCGAATGAAAGATGCACCGAGAGTTAAATAATTGCGTTTCCCAGGCACTGTTGCCGAATGACCGAATGGGCTAATTAAATCGAGCAGCGTGCAACGGCGGTGTTCAACCGTGATATTAGCGTTTCGTCGAAATATTATGCAAATATCGTTAATGAGATCGCTTATTTTCGTCGAGAGTCCTCTTCGCGGTTAATCGTGGCCTCCTGTTTTTTTCTCGATTTTTGGCTGCTATACCTGGCAGATTAAAACCGTTCTCTCTTCTCCATTCGCGATTATTACAGCGAGCCGAGTACCCAGACTTTTGCATTGTCCGTCCAAAAAAATTCCGACCTTATCATGTTCACAATGTTTCACTCTCTCCTCGCTGCGCTCTCTGCGTCCCTGGTGACGACCATTCAGCGTGCTCTGGCAAATTTTCAATCACATCAGTCGCGGCGCGGTTACGAATCGTTTCGAGTATTATCTGGATCTCGAAAGACTCGAAGCGCGACCGTTTCGTTGGGAATCTGTCCCTTCTATTCGTGCTCGCACGTCGCATATCAACGCCGTCATTCTCTACGACTCTTGCAATGGAGAACTCGCGAATGAATTCTGGTGTCCCCCCTTGCGTTTGAAACGGCCTTTCATGCGTGCAGCGTCCAAGAATAGTATTCGTACACCGTATGGTGTTCTATATTAAATGACGATAACACGTGCACAGAATATTAGGTTAATAATGAGTTACGTCCAATGATAGATCGATATCTATTTAATCACCCGAGTAAAATATTAATTCAATTAGTAAATTGTCTATTTTTCTTTAAATCGCAAGTGTAATCGCGGTAAACTTTTAAAATGTTTTATTTATTTCATTTTCAATTACTGAATTAGTAGTGAAAAAATATACTTCTCGACTCTAACAGTTTTTCTATAGTTTAACGAAATTGCATGGAATTTCAATTTGAAATCCACTCACCTGGCGTCGTTTATCGATCGTTTGCAGATTCAGAGAACAACTGGCACAAGAACGAAGAGCACCGGCCATGGGAATATAATTAGTTCTCCACTTATGGACCATCGGCCAGCTATGGGTCCGTTGAATCCACGGAGCACTTGGAAATCGGTCTTTGTGCGAACACGTGCGGACCTCAGGCATCGTACAATTTCTTTCCTGACGACGCCGACGTCTCTTTCCCTCGCTGGGAAAAGCCCCGACGTCACTGGTTGGAAAATCCCAAGAAGGAGCACGAGTTTTTCCAGAAGTAACATGTGGATCGCCGTGAAGGACTTCCTGCTCTCTTTATAGACGGGCAGGATTTTTCAAATGCGAAATAACTACTGGAAATACTCTCAGTAATTAGACACACGTGCCATTACTTGCACTCCATTTGTCTCAAATGAGGTGAATAAGAGGAGTGAGCAAGGTTTTTCAAGAAGAATGCTATCAAAAGTATTCGATTAACCTTCTGATGTATCAAAGTCTCGATTCCTTTTTGTTCTATCAATGTTCCTTTGTTGCGATCGGATATGATCAAATTTCATTCATGAATCCAAGAAGTATTTGAAATAATTCAGATACCGTATGCCTTCGTTTAAATTAAAATACATTTTTTTGAAGATAACGTAACATGCAACTGGGACGTTTTTGATTTCTGATGCAAAACGACTCTCGTAATATAAACAAAATTTTATTAAACTGGACTTAAAAGGAAGATAGACAAATAAGAAAGAGGGACAATCTTTGCGGTGCATTATTTATTTCTTTACAACTATAATCAAATTTCTTTCTCATTCGTGTAATAGATTAAAACCATATTTTCAAATTCTGAGAGTGGGTTCGATGCAAAAATCAAAAACGTTTTAATCGTCCGCGAATACTGTAGAAAGGAACGAAACTAAAAATGTCGAAACGTTACGGAGGCATATTTTCGTTATTGTTCTGTAAATACTGCGCGACAACAATTCGAGTCTCGAGCAAACAAAAGAGTTTACATGGAGAAAAGGCGAGTTAAATGTTTCAGGATTTTGACGCTCGCTCCGCCGCATTTTTCTCGTCGAGGAGCCCGAGAATGCACGAACACAGAGGGGTCTAGATGCTCGTCGAGACACGGGGGAGGTTTGAAATTTTTCAGACAGTTCGTTTCGCGATGGATGGAACGGGGTCGTCGTGGAAAGAGGGGTCGACGGAGAGAGGAAGAGAGAGGGGAGGAGAGAAAGCTAGGAGCAATTCTTCCGGACGTCGAGACGAAGACCAGGTACAGGTATTCTTTGTAAGGCGGAACACTTTACTGCTGCTCGTTCCACGTTGGTAATGGAGAATCCCCCCTTAGCCGCCCCGAGAAATTAATTCGGGGCTAACGCCGAGACACTCCCCGATATCGAGTCACTTTGCTCCACGGACCGGTGTTAGTATCTGCTTACCACCCTCTCTCGGTTAGCTTTCCGCTGTACTAAGGCCACTTAACTCAGGACCACCTCTCTTTCCTCCCCTTTCGAGTCGTCCGAACGATTTCTAATTCTCAGTAGGTCAATTCATAAAACAACCAAAAATAACTTCCTCCTGGGTTTTGGACAGTAGCGGATTGTAGCAGAATATAAAACACAATTGTCTAAGGCACGGGTCGACAAGTTTTTACCGACCCGAGTCACGTTGCGACATTATCGCACATTTGGATTGGCACCTACGTTACATGAAATAGCGAAAAAGAAAGATAGCGATATAAATTTTCGTAATATTGTAGGATGTTATTGATAGAGCCAATGGATATTACTATTGCTACAATGGTGGTGCAGGATTATCGTTAACCCTTTATTTACTGAATTTCTCAAAAGTTTTCAAAATCTTGTCGAGTGTCTCTAACTAGTTTCCAAAAGAAAAAAAGTTTGTGCTGCCATCCAACAATTAAAAACGAACTTCGTAGAAGTGGACTTGAAAGTCACAATAGGTTTCGAAGCATTTAATTAATACAGTACCATGAAAAAATTGACGGGACTTGGAAGTCCTGGCAGTAAATAAAGGGTTAAACTATTGTCGGTATAGGTATAAACTAAAATAACTCCTTCGCTGTTAGTCGCACACGCAGTTTGGCTATCGCTAGTTCTTACGCTTCGCTCTTTCATTTCAAATTAAACTCTACCATTCGTCCAGGCATGTCTTCTTTTAATCCTTACATACACACAACACACACTTTTATCATTTATTCCTAATCTGGCACCTAGCAGTCGTTCCCTCAGCCTAAACATTATGTGCAGCAATTATTTCTGTGTCTTCGTATTCAATATACGCATATTATTGACATCTATATTACCTAAAATAGTGAACAAGAAAGTTAGTGATACAAATTTTCACAATATCATTTAGCAATAAATATTCGTGCAGGAACCAATTCAAAATAAAACTTCATATATTTATTTTATATAATAAATTTTAAGGAAAGAAATAATTGACCAAATTCCTACATATTTTTAGAGTAGATTTTGCGTAAATTAAAGTGCATTACTTTTAACGTTAACCTCTTATTTCTTTTCTTATTAATTTTATTTTTAAATCGGTTGCTGTACGAGTACTTCTTACACTGACTGTATGAATACGAAGTTCAGTTGACCACAAATTTTATTAATTGCTGTTCTTGTAATAGGTCACAATTGTACTTTATAATTACTATATGTAGAAATTATTTTTCTCATGATACATTTTCGCTGATACATTAAAGTATCAGCACAATAATGAATCACACAGATTGCTTTGAAATTTGGTTTTACAACTATATGGTGCGCCCTCGGAATATATTCCTGACAGAAAATTAAAAATTGTATAGTTTTTCTTTATAAATAAACGTTAAGTTTACCTTCGAAAGGCACAGATATAATTTCTGGACTTAATAATTTTAACGTCATATTAGAATAATTATAACAATCAACAATTACAATTGACGAAAAAGTAATGATTATTTTTAAACTCGCATGACTGGAGCTCGGAAAATATTATCCGCTACTGTCTATAAGCAGTATTTACAATTAGACCACTTCAACTCGGAACCACCTTTCTTCCCTGCCTCTTAATTTTCCCGACGATTCCCGAATTCGTTTCACTGGGTCATTTCTAAAGTAAAATATAAAAAAAAAAGTTCTTTCTTGGTTCTTTTTATTCGTGCTCGTATCCCAGCCCTCGACTGGGATGCTTCTGTCTCTCTCGTGCGCGTGTTTGGCCCCCAGTCGCGCCATTAATCGTGTCTTTAAGCGGGCCGAGCTCTTTATCGCTGGGAACGCGGTTTTTCAGGATGAAAAGCGAACTCCTGGCGACGTTCCACGTGCATCGAAACAAAAAGTTGGAGAGAAAGAGAGAGAGAGAGAGAGAGAGAGAGAGAGAGAGAGAGAGAGACTACCGGAGCTTTTTAATTAGCCCGAAAAGAAAACGTTGGGAGAGAGGCAATGCTCTAAATACGTAATTAAAACCCCGTTGAATTTCGGTGGACTGAACAGCGGGTGTAATTGCCATCGCGATTCAGAGAGACCAACCGCGCAAAATTATACTGTCACCGAGCGGCTAGAAAATCGGTTGGTAGACACACTAAGACCGTCTGCTTCTTTCTTCGATGTTTTCCGCGGATTCTTGGCGCGGTTCCTATGGCTCTGTCCTACCGAAAGCCATTTTATTTGGAACCTCTCACCCCCCCCCCCCTCCCCCCGCCGTATAGTCGAGCGTTTGCGTCTGCGCTGCAAAAATGGGCAAACATTTATTCAGGATAATGGATAATTAATAAAGTATATAGCAATTTTATTCGTGACGTTTATTCGATTTAACGGTTCAATGAAGACGATATTTGGTCTTCAAAGCAGTGCATAGAAATCTATTTATAAAAAACGTTTACGTATCCCTCGATATAATAGCTCGCAAATGAAATAATAATCAAATTTTTAAGCACCACTAATGCCTTATTGATTTAAAAAATGAAAAGGTAAAATATAATAAATTTGTTAAATTTGTTCAGCAGATTTAAAAATGTGACATTTACTTTTATTTGAAAGTAAAATGATTCGAGCTTATGTGCGCGTAATTATTTGCAAATCTTAACTCTTTGTCTTGATTAATTTTAAAGATCAGATGGTTTTCCTCTTGCTATTTTCGAATCGTAACCAGCACTTTCAAGTACATTTTAAACTATCAAAGAATGCACCTTTTCGATGTTGTACTCGTCTTTCAGTCGCGTTGCTATTTCTGAAGATGTTTTAAAATCTTTCTTCCCAATGTTTACAACTTTTCTTTGTATCTCTGTCATTCAACTTTCACAAAGTACTACGTCACGGAGCATTCGGTACATTCTCTTTGTTAAAGAAAAGCTTTATCCTACTTGAAACAACTCTTCTTAACGATTTATTAAAAAAGGGAGATAACGATAATTAGCATTGTACGAAATTATCGATAAGTATCTTTGTTCGTATTTTACTTTGTCAAGCTGTTCTGTAAGCCTAAGAGCATCAACAATTTTCTAAACCGTGCCGCGGAGCTTAATAAGGTTAAGAACTACTGCGTTAACGTAAAAAGCGCTATTCACTGAAGTATCCCCTGTGAACGAAGTACGTTTTCTTTTCCGCGAGTGTCATCATCCGCGAAGGTAAAAGACGTTTTACTACGGGGAAAATCGAAACGGAAAAGATGCACAGGATCGTGACCCAGAGTGGCCGCAGGGTGCTTCATCCAAAGCATCTTTAGAAACGGACGCGCTTGGGAGGCGCGCGCTAAAGAGATGAACGAGTTCACCCAGAAGGGCGAGAGGGGACGGTTGAGTCTGTCAGGGTAGGGGAGAAAGGGACACGCAAAAGAGAGGGAAATTCAAAGATGGCGCCACGCTTGCACGCGCGACAGAAATGGGTGGACGCGTGCGCAAAAGAGAGACGCGAAGACGTCCACTTCCTTCCCTCCCCACCACCTTATCCAATCCGGGCAGACCGAACGTCCAAATCCGATCGTCGAATGGTTCAGTCGTGCGCGAGACACCGAACGTGATGCGTGGATTGTCTATCGGTAGACTTTGCTCGACGATTCGCGAGCTCTGGGAACGTGACGACCAATCCGAGGTTCTGTTACATCAGCATCCGACTCCGTCGGTCCACACCGATTGGCTTCGGCCGCGACTCTGGAGAAACAAGAGAATCGTTCGGGTTTTTTCGTAGTTTTTCGATCGAGCAGTGCGTGTGTGCTATTCCGTCGCCGTAACGGAGATTTGCGCAGGGATTTTCGTTGAGAGGAAACTCGTTGCTACGCGCCCAGACCTACCAAGGGAGCAGAGAGCGGAGACAGGGTATTTTGGATGCAGATCGATCGGACGAGGCCACTCTGGTTCGCGCCATGTGACCGGTCAAAGACCAATGCGATATTGGAGGTTAGAAACGTCGTGTCTAATGTGACCAAACCTGTCTCGAATTCATCGTATCTATCATCGTACGATGATAATCTTTCTCGGTATTGAGTTTTTCACGGTTAAACGCGTGCAAACGGTCAGAATAAGAATAAATCACGACTGGTTCGTCTCTGCGCGCTATAATAAGTGAATTAAGTGATACAACGCAGATAACAGCGATTGTTTCGTTAGTGAACAAAATGAACGAGCCATGTTTCTGTTTGTGCGACGCGCGGGATAAGACACTCTTTCCTTCGAGGCTCTTTGAAAAAAATACTTAAATCCTCATCGCGTGTCTCTGAGTATATATACTACCTACATTTTCGAATGTGAATGTAATTTTATTCTATTGTTAGAGCGCATTGGTTGTTTTAAATTAATTTTATACCTGACGAACAATCTGCTTGTAACTTTTAGCTACAATTTCGCACATATGGCGCAAAAATCTAGAAATGAAGATTTTTCAGAAAATAAACAAAACATTTTGTTTTTTTTTTAAATAATAAGATATGACCTATCATAGTCATTATCAAAAATGGTGGAACTAGTGTTCTCACCAAGAATTAACCTACTCACTGCCAAGCATATTTAGAGAGAAAAAACAAAACATCTTGTTTCTTTTAAATAATAAGATATGACCTATCATAGTCATTAGCAAAAATAGTGAAACTAGTGTTCTCACTAAGAATTAACCTACTCACTGTCAGGCATATTTATTACCTGCCCTGAGCATCAAAATTTAATACAAACCCGTAATTTAAATTATTATTTTAATAATAAAACGTTATATTAACTTTATTCTTTCTTAAAAAAAATATTATTATATAAAGTTTTCGTTCATTCTCTTTAATAATTCCTAACTAAAACGTCTATGAACTTACATCGTATTTGCAATCAATATAAACTTATAGTACAAACTCCGAAATATCTCGTAGATTGGCAGTGAATAAGTTAATTTTGCAAAGCGTTGAAATTTAAATGTGTTCAGTTGCCGCGTGTCGAGCACGTGAAAACGTGGCTTTAAGAAATCTGGCCACATTCATGTAGCGTCGCGAGATTCGGTTTGTCCAGCTTCAATGTCGCTCTACTTTGCCAACTGAGGAGGTCTGTTCTCGTTGTGCCGGTTTGTTCGCGCGAGTGTCGTTGTCTCGGGTTAGATGTAAAAATAAAAGGAAGCAGACGTGTCTCAAGGCTATCTGGCCACGTATTGTCTCAACCAGGCCCGTAAAATTGCGCGTCCGTTAAACTCTGCCGTTTATTTCATTTCATTGGTATCTGATACGCGCATGATCTTATCATAGACGGATGTGTATACGTTTACTAACACGACGCAAAAGCTCTTTCAAGAACGAAATAGGATCTAGAGAGATCGTATTTTGAACGTTTCCCTGGAAACGATCGTTTCTCGCTGTTTCAACGTTAATACTGCTAGAAACATTACGACGCGTCGATACAACGAACCGTCGCTTAAATTGCTCTGTTGATAAATGTGCTCAGCAGACGGTTAATCTGGTCTACTTCTCGGTTGCGTTGGATCTCTATCGTATTTTTATATAAAGCGAAGCAGAATGTTACGGACAAGGTTGTGCAAAATTGAATTCGAACAACAAGTAACAAATGAATAGTCTACGACAGTTTATTCGATTTAATGGTTATTCAGATTTTTATTCGTTCACGTGAAACGTAATGTGGTTGTAATTTTTATTCAATTAATAACGAATCAAATGTCGTGTATCTTTTATTCGTTATTCGAAATTTTGATCATCGTGTCCATTTTTCTCCCTTTGAAATAATTCGAAGACCGACTTTCTGTGTACCGACCGGTACACGCTCTCTTGTAAGTTTGTCGACCGATCGCTCGATAACTACGAAGGTTAACGATTACGAGGCTCGAGCGGTTTGACCACGATACGATATCTGAGCTTCCGAAGATACGTTTGAAACTCGTTTATTGCAGGGAAGCCTTGGTACAATGTCGCGTAATAGTATTACTAATAAACAAGGAATTACGAAGACGGTAAATAACGCAATACTTGTGGCAAGGACAATCAAAAGAAATAAATCACATATACATGGTCAATCACATATACATATACAAAGTTTTTTCAGAAAATAAAGAGATAATCTGAGCTTTTGAACAGAATTCATTCAAAACGAATTGCGTGGCAAAATTTCTTTTCCGTTTCTTGTGCTAACATTGTTACACTTGTGTATTGACGACCTACCGCGAGCCACGTGTTCTATAATATTGCGGGATCTCATCCGTTTAACCTTCGTCCGTTTCTATTTACTTGTCGAGCCTGGCACTACAGTGGAATGATTGTGAAAAAATGTCTCTTGGTTATTTATAGAAATTCAATATCAGAGTCACTTCATTATTTCTAAGTAACGTTATCTACTTGAAGTGATCAAAGTTTTATTCGAATAATAAGTGAAGTTTACGCAATTAAGTAATGGTTCGGTTACACATTTACTTGTTCAACATGAATAAGTCGTACGTTTCATTTTATACGCGTTATAAAATGTATTGGGCAAATAGCTAATAAAAAGTTGTTTATCGTTCGTTTGTTATTCGAAATTTCTATCTAAACGAGTGTTTTGCTTATTTCTAGCGATGGTCATTAAAGAGGATGACCTCTTGGCAATAACTGAGATTAAATGTGAAAATTGTGTAGTATTTCTAAGAGAGGCAATGGAAACTTGAAAACAGTTCCAACTACGTAAAAGGGTATCGCACACTCCATGGGAGATAACGCATACTTATCTAAGAAATCGAGATTCGCTTATTGAAACCTTGGGAATTGTAGATTAATTCAAGTCGACTTGTTAGGTCTTAAAACT
>NC_071979.1:3271824-3281307 GCF_026283585.1 Hylaeus volcanicus
CAAATGTAGAGGAATATTTTTGTATTAAAAAGGAATTACAACCGATTACACGATAGAATTTTACACAATTGCTAACATTGGGAATTGTAGGTTAATTCAAGTCGACTTGTTAGGTCTTAAAACTCGGTCTCGTGGATGTGTGTGAAGTTAGTCCCGCACTTTTCGAATTTTGAATTTTTCTTTGTTGTGTCATATCGTGCTATATTTGTACTGAATTGTGCCGTAAATAAGAGATCGATAACATCAATAACAATTGAGAAAAGAAATAAAACCAAAATTATACTAGCCCCGCATTTTTGCCTAAACAAACTTTTTCTTCTATAGAAAGACGCGTACTAACTTCTGCCATTGATAGAAACTCGATATCTCTATTCATTTTGCAGATAAAAAAATGTTGAATTTTGAGGAATAAAAAATTTAATATTTGCACAATTTGCGAACGGCGACAGATAATCGAATTCTGCAAGTTGTGCTAAATTGTCCTACTCACGATACTCGTGAATTCGACTATCTGTCGCCGTTCGCAAATTGTGTGAATATTAAATTTTGTATTCTTATAATTAAACATTTTTTATCTGCAAAATGAATAGAGATATCGAGTTTCTATCAACGGCACAATGTAGCACCAGTTAGTATGCATTTTTTTTATGAAAAGAAAGTTTGTTTCGAGAAAAGAGCGGGGCTAGTATAACTTTGGTTCTATTTCTTTTTTTAATTGTTATTGATGTTATCGATCTCTTATTTACGGCACAATTCAGTACAAATATAGCACGATATGGCACAACAAAGAAAAATTCGAAAAGTGCGGGACTATCAAAAATTTTGTTTTGTTCTATTTTCTTGAGTACACTTTCACTTACAGAGTTGCGGTTTACGGCACAAATATAGCACAATATGGCACAAGAAAGAAAAACTCAAAATTCGAAAAGTGCGGGGCTAACTTCACACACATGTCTCATGGCAAAATTTTAGAAACAATTGTGATTGTTATGGGACGATAACTATTCCTCTAACAAATTTACCTGTTTTAATTAAAAAGGAATTACAACCGATTTACACGATAGAATTTTACACAATTTCTAACATTACAGCACGATGTAATTGTTGAAATCAGCGTCTGAGACATTCGAAGCCTGTGCGAAATACGTAAGTAGGTCACACTCGCGTCTAATTACTGATTTCTGAATTCTCAGTCGTTGCAAACTAACACCGATCAGATCGATATCAATTAAGCCACGGCCGTTGATCTAAATCAGTGGAAACCCCATAAAGGACAACCTTGTTATACCGTGGTTTCCCAGATATTTAACCACCTACGACTTAACGTCGCTCGCGAAACACGTAGCCTTCGCCACATTGTAGTTGTTCACGAATTCTTGCGAAGGAATCTGAGATTAATTAGATTAATTGCAGAAAATTCAACACGTACGAAAGGGGTTATTGCGTTAAACACAGTTTGTTCACGCGTTGGGGAAAATATTGATAATTATAAGAGTATTTTCATAGGTACAGAGAAAGAATTTAGACTTGCCGTATGTTACGGACTATTAGACTATTAAAAGATATCATTTTTATTATTAGATTGCTTCTATATGGCCATTTTTAAGACTGGCGGGAATTTTAAGTCAAACACTGGACATTTTTATTAGGTTGTCCAGAATGTTCGCGCCAAGTTCTAAGAAAAATTCAAAGGCATATAATATATATACATGCATTTCTTGAATTACATAGGTGCCATATTGTTCCACAACCTTTCCACCCTTTAACCCTTAAATGGACGAGTAAGTTTCGCGCCACTAGAAAAGTTTTCTTCAAAGTGACATTTGACATTAACTTATTTTCAATGCATAAAAATATTGGATAGTGCCAACATTAAAAAAAGTACAAAATTCGTTCAGAAATAAGAACTAGTTGTCAAAATTACAAAAAAATAAAAGAAGGTCAATTTTATCTGTGATGTTTAGTATGTTGTTTAAAAACAACATTGTCCATTTAAGGGTTAAGGGATGTATGTTATTTGTTTTCAACCATTTCGATATATTCAGATCTGTACCAGCTACCAAAAATCGACATGGACTTTCCGGACAACCCAATATATTAATTTCGAGTATAAGACGCACCTGAATTTTGGAGGGAATTTTTCGAAGAAAAAAGTGCGTCTTATAGTCCATAAAATACGATAAATAAAAGTTTGTTCTATCATTGAAATTTAAAAAAATGTTTAATCTTCTAGATTTTCCCATATTTTCATTTACCATAAATGCATAAAAATCTGCGATCTTCTAATTGTTTCTCGGTGTAAAAGTGAACGTTCCGAGAAAAAAAGTCGCACCGTGGAAAAAGTAGAACGCTTCGACAGTACTATAGGATTTCCAGTTCTTTCGAAGGGGTAGAAACACGTGCAAGGTTTTCTCGAGGGCCTGTTCGCAACGTCATCCGCGGATCAAAGACATCGAGAGTGAACTGCTTTTGTGGAGAAGTTCTCCGGTATAATTCTTCGTAATGATCGAAAAACGAGAGAAACTGGCCAGTCTGGTCCAAGGTTAAGAAATCGAGTGCGTGTGTTGTATAATAGCCACGCGGGCTCGATTCAGGGCCGTAAAAGTCGGGTGTAACCATGGGTAGACGTGATCTATTTTTACACGCGATGTGGAAGTGTAAAACATGAAAGTGTTATACAATGAGAAGAAGAAAGAGTTCGGAGTACAATGTGGCATTCCTGTCTTGAAAGCATTCACTCGGTTCAATGAATAGGCTAGTACAAAGGAAAATTCTTTTGACGATATCGGGGGTTTTCTACTTGATCTCTAGACCTTGAAATGTAAATCGATTTATATTATAGTTTTAGCGATCGAATGATTTAGCCAGCATTTTATTATATTATTTTATACGAAAAGTTTCAAAATCAAAAAATTGTTAATAAGAATGACCTTTTGTAATAATTGAGTTCAAATGTAGTCAAAAAGTTTCACTTAGATGTTTCGGTTAAAGTAATACTTTTAGAAGAATTGAAATAATTGGAACTTAAATGGAAGTGTGTTTTATCTTCTGAAGGTCTACAACATGTATATTATTGTTGATATTTTATATAGTTTTGTATTTGTTCACATTGGACAGTAATGTTCTAATCCGACAAATATATTTCATTAAATTTGGGAAATTGTCTTTAGCAATTTGACTAATGATACTAAATAGAGCAAGGGAAAATCGTTGTTTAATTATAAAGTATCTACAATCGTAAGCCAGATTCATAATGAAACATGTAATAATGAACACGAACTATTAAATCTAGTGAAACTGATAAATTCTTTCCTCATAAGGAATTTCAATGTTAAAGAAGTAACTTTGAAGAAACAATTGCACATATATGTTTCTTTTAAATTTAACGTTATTGCTGTAATACACACTGTATACAACATTTTCTGACAATGATAATTATTAGTATACATTAGGCTTCGCATTGATTATCTATCAAGTATCGAAATTAATTCTGTGCTATAATATTCAACCATTTATAGTTGTAGTTTAAACAGACACGCATAATCATAATTTTGCTACACTAAAGTACCAACCTTCCAAGTCCTCAATCTGATCTCTATTGCAATGAATTTATACACGTAATCCAAGTCTCAACTTAATGTTATACTCTTATTACACAAGTAAGTATTTCTACTTAAACTAGAGTTATGAATGACTGAATATAAAGGCACAATTAATTTCTATACCTCATATTGTCCTAATAAAGTTTTGCCTATTTCTGCTCTGCTATTGAGATCCTTTCCGATGACATTGAACGCTTGTGTTTACCGACGTTTAGCGTCAACACAGCAGTTTGCTTCTCGTGTTACCGATCTATGATCCCAGTTTCCGTTGGGCGTTCTTCTGTTATATATCTTTATTTTTATTCTTTTAAATCAATTCTAGAATCGATTTACGACTAGAAGAATTGCTAAAAAATCGTTTCCTACCTATAATATTCGAAGAACAAACTTGAATCGACGATTTCGACTTCATTGCGATATTTATACGTTATTTCATCTGCATTTTATCGAGTTGTATAACCTCCACCAAATGTAATATTAGAACAAACTTTGAAATAACGAAGAATACGTCCAAGAATGTTCGTGAAAGTCTAACTTAATCATTGTTTATTCGCCAATATTTTAATGATAGTAAATTTGAAAATAATAAATGTTACAGATGCCTGGATGGTTAACTTGGCTGCGATTGTCGACGATAACATTGCCTGCCCTTGAAAATAAAAAACGTTTTGCCGAAACGAACGTCCACTGCAATTGACAGGTACTATCTAGCAACGATTCTCGACAAAGAATCACTCGTTTCATGCATTTTCCAACAATTCTTAAGGAATAGTTAAATTCCTAACTTGTTTGTATATTAACTTATACAGTCTGCCAAGACTGTAATGCTGTTGAATATCTTTCTGAGGAATATTCGATAAGAACTTCGAAACATTAATAAAAATACTTGCTTCTGTTGTCAAATGAAGTACGCGTAAAATTAGAAATTCACGCTTCACGGGATGCTGCAATGTTTTGAAAAAATCGATTTTCTATCAAATCAATAAAAAATTGAACATCTCTGTATCAAGGATGATGAAAATGCGCGCAGAGATGATAAAAATTCTTATCCAAGTATAAATTTAAAAGAATCTATAAAAGATAAATTAGAACTCAAATTATGAAATTAAATACTTCACAATATGCAACGAAAAACTCTACAGCAATAAATTCTTATACGTTTATTCTATTCGTCATCTATTATTCGGTTAAAATTTACCTATTCGCTGAGCGATAAAATTGATTGAAATGTATGAAAAGAGTTCCTTTTACCTTATCGAGCCCTCTTATCGATATAGGAAAGTCGTTGGTATTTACCGAGGAACCGATAATTCAAGTTACATCTCACTCGACCCGTTGTGCTCTGGGCCCGTTGAGTCACGGGGAGTGACTCAAGGGACGTAAATCTTATTTGTCGAAAAAGCAGACGTTCTTCGAACACGCTTAGTCGATATCTCTTCGTTACCAGTCGCATTCGCGAGTGCTGCAGATACGCGCTAACAAAACACGAGATTACTCGCTAACGCGGCGCATTCTGTAATCTGGGAACAAACACAAATTTTTCTCGCGATTAGATAATATTGCGCGATATAAATATGCATGTTGTTCGACTAACTTGGATAAAATTCTTATTCGGATACAGAATTTCGAATAACGCGTGAGATATCAACTTTCGATTCATTATTTTTAGTCGATAGAAATTGCAATCGGTGTTGCATGGATATACAAGCAAATTACAAACGAATACATAACAGCTTGTCCGAATAATTATTAAATCGAATAAACGTAAAAAAGAAGTAGAGTATTATCTAGGAGATATTTATTATTACTGTATCCCTTAGTGAGGTATTTATCAGGATTCTTCAGAAAGTTAAACGATCCAATCAAAGAAACATAAGAGAGAACATAAATGTTGGAGTAATGTTCCCTTGGTTTAACACTTGCACGTGATATTCATAAAATACAAGGAATCTTAATTTCACATAATATCCCATGTTATAGCCATTTAAACGAAATTGGAAAGAATCAATAAAGGCATTTGCCAATTCGAAATATTTGAAAAACGTTCATACCTCGTGCAATTGCACACGAACTATTGTACATATGTATATCGTACACACATTATTCAAATGCATACGCATTAAACATACCTTACTCTTAATGTAATCATATAGGCTTACGTTATTGTCGACAGAAATAGTTTATATTATATAATATTATTCGTTGGAAAAAAATATCGACATTGCTATTATCTATCGACATTGACGTTTGTCTGAAAAAAAGAACGATATAATTCTGCGAGAGCGCTTTGGTATCTAAACATTTTTTTTGTTTGTTTACAGAACTGACAGAAGTGAACCACAAAATCATTGGATACCAAAAGACAACTGGAATTTTTAGTAACGTCCCATTAAAGGCGTGCGTGGTTATGTGCTCGAAGTCCCTTATCATTCTCTTGCCCGGTGTGAAGTTTTTATACGACTGGACGGAGAACTGATAAAGGACGGGAGGGTCACAGAATCATCGTGGGACTCACAAGGGGGCGCCGCATTTAGGAGTCACTGAATTTCTATGACGATTTAACTCTTTGCGGCACTGGAATTCAGGTCATAAAATAGACCCATGTTGCACAGGAATTTTATTGCGTTTTAAATCAAACAGATTTGTTATATTTTTATCGATAAAGGTATCACGCCTATACACATGCAGTTATTGCAAAAATTTCGAGGTGAGATTAAAAATGTCCCACCATGCATTACGGTCCATCAAAAAGGTGGGACACTTATAATTATTTAAATATATAATATAATAATGGGTTTTTTTAAATTGCTTTAAATTATTCCAAAGAAAGTAAACCAGAGAAAGTGAGACGCAATTTGAAAGATTTCTGTCATTTCAAAAGTTATATTTGTTGAAACGAAGATCCTTTGAACTGCATGTGAACATTCCCTAATTTATAGTCTAAATAGAAACAAAAATAGAAATAGAAACGAATAAGATATTTATATAACAAATTATTAATTACGTTTTGTATACTACAGACTTTTATAATAATAATAGGATCAAAGAGATTCTAATTTCAAGTTACCATATTTTCATTTACTTGTAAACGAGAAAAATTGCAGCCATTAGCTCATATCACTTGGTATGGAATTGATAATGTCATCTGACCCTTACTGGCGATGTGCAGTTAGCAATTACATACTTCAAATAATATAGAGGGCCCAGGTCTCACCACTTGGAGGTTGCTGCATATGGAGACCCACAGGGTGACCAGAACAAAACCAGCCAGCTGATTAGCTAGCTAGCCACATCCTAGCCACCCTTTTTAATCTAGATTTTGTATTCCCCATGGCATACACTAATAAAAATATAAAAAAATAATGACTCATTATTTGTCGAATACTAATGTAGTACTACATTTTGGAAGAGAAAGGGAAAAAGGGAAAATACATGTAATTAGGTTTCCGTTTGTCTGTCTTATCGTCAAATATTAATTGTTACTACCGATTTGAGCGCTCAAACTTAAATATATAACAGCTTTCATATACAACGGCTAATATATACATATAATGAAACACTATAGTGTTTCTCTTATTTCTTATTACAATTTTCTTATTAACATATTCTAAATCCAACTATCAACACATCCAGCCTCCGATGATATTCGAGGAAATACAGGAACATACAAGTTTCCTTCTTTCTTCTTGTAATCAATGATATCACGAACAATTTCTGAAGCATAAACTGAAACATATTAAAGAAAACTTGAAGTTTGGTTTATTAGACATGCCAAGTTCAAGTTATCATACTGATTTTGACCATTTCTCTTGAAGACGAATATTGGGTTTCGATTTCCAACTTTCTACATTCCACTTCTCGATCCTAAATATGCATTAATATGTGTACACTATAACATAAACTTGTTCAATGGATTAATATGCACATACAAATCGAAGTATGACAGCAGAAAAGAATATTTTGGATATTAATCGTACTGCAATTAAAATTCAAATACAAAGAAGTTCAATATTTTTTTACAAAATTTAAATTAAAAACGAATTACGCTTCAATGCCAAGACAAAAAAAAATTAAAATATGTACCGTAACATTTTATAATATTCAATTCAAGCAAAATTTACAAATGACTTCATTTAACGACAATATGTTAATCTAATTCGAACCCACTCTTACAATAAGAGAAATATATGGTTCATAAAAATGAAACGACTTGTTATGTTAAATAAAATATACAAATTTCCCGATACGATTATACTTTATACATACCAATATTTCTATTGTCGTATAGTCAACTCAAAATTCCCCACAGTCATCTGCAACAGAACAAAAGTATATTATTCTCTATTCTTCAAATATAAAAAAAAATCCGTAGATGGTCCTCTTCTTCTGATGTCCTAACTAAAAATGTGCAGTTACCTCAAAACGGACGTGATTTATCAAACGCAACACTAATAGCAAACGCGATTCATGATTATTCGCAACACTACCCTGAAAGAAAACGCGAAAAATACTTCTTGAAAATATGTAAATTATTTCAAATCGGACGCGATTTATCAGTCGCAACACTAACAGCAATCGCGATCAATGTTTATGCGCAACACTACCCTGAAAGAAAACGCGAAAAGTACTAATCAAAAGAAATCGCGAGGTGCATCATTATTCGAAACACTAATCTATTAAGTATAAGAAGAGCAAATCGCGTGCACCAGCAAGTAATACGAATCCCTAATTAAAAATCCAGCGCAACCATCTCAGACTGCGGAGAATCATAGTGGCAGCCACTTTGGCTGCTTGGTGATTCCTCAAGTGATGATGGTGTCAAATTTTAGGCTTTTCATATAACGAAATATCAATTCAAAACGCGTGAATTTACAACAAATCGGTCGCGATTCATTTAAGCGCAACACTAATGGCACTCGCGGCTGGTCTTTGTACGCAACTCTAACCTGGAAGAAAACGCGAAAAATTGTAATCAAAAGCTAAGTTGCCTCTAAATACTACTTCCAAACGGACGCGATATTCATTATACGCAACTCTAATAGCACTCGCGGTTGATCTGTATTACGCAACACTACCCTGAAATAAAACGCGAAAGATTCTATTCAAAAGCAAGACTCTTAATCATAACAAATCGGACGCGATCAATATTCATTTACATAAACGCAACTCTAATAGCATTCGCGTTTGATCTGTATGACGCAACGCTACTCTGAAATAAAACGCGAAAAATTCTAATAAAAACAATCCTCACAAACGAACGCGATTTATAGTTTCATGTCGCAACACTAAAACCAAACGCGAATTGCCAAATTGACACACAATGATATCCCACGTTGGGGTACACGACCCAAAGAAACAAACTACTACACTACAGGCGAGTACAGTGACAAAGTAGTAATACATAGTAATGACACCCCATCTTCGAATCCGAAGATGGAGAGCCATTCGTTGCAGCCCTTTCTTGTGACAATTTGTCAGGGCCTCTCTTCTTTCTTCGGACGCATTGTCCCATCTGAAACTTATAGTTAGGGTCGAGGTTCAGTGCAATACGTGGACGTTCAACCCGGTGAACCACACGTCTAGAACCTCGAGGGAACGAGCGTTTCGAACTACCCTACTGATCACGACCGCGACCGCGAAGAAACGACTCAAAGAGTCGAGACTGAGTCGAGACAGATTCCGAAACAAACGGATAGAAGTTCCGTTTGCATCGTGATCGCAACGATTCCTCAAATCCACCTACAGTAACAGATCCGTCGACCGTTGCGCGACCTACTCAAATTAAAGTGACGAGATCTGCCCTGGACCCTACCTACCGGGATTTAACATACACGCCACAAGTTAAGTTACCTACCTACCTAGCCCTATATTTAAAAATGGC
>NC_071979.1:3286307-3305241 GCF_026283585.1 Hylaeus volcanicus
AACGCCAGAAAAATTGTGCAGCTTACCGGGGAAAGCAGAATAATAGGTAATACTGTCTTTAATTAATGTCATTAATAGATTACATTGATTATCAATTATAAATTTACAGTTCTTTATTCATTCTTTGAAAAATAATGATTTTAATCGTTTTGACCATCTTGACCATAAAAAAATAATATTTGTGTATTAATTACAATTGCAATTCAAATAACGTAAATCCAAACTTTATTGGCTCATTATGAATATAGAATAAAATTGTACAGATTTGCAGAATTATACAATTTATATCTCCCTAACAAAAGCATCTAAGTATTGAAAAAATGTTTAAGATTTTGTCTTTTATGTTTCTAACCTATTTATAAGTCATTATAATGACTTATAAATATGTGTATCATGAAACTTAAAAGGCAAAATCTTAAACATTCTTTCAATAATTAGATTCTTTTGTATATATATAATAAACAACAATTGTTTATTACCTGTATATTATTTGTAGGATAAATGGGAGGTAATAAAAAAAAGGAACACAATTGTAAAGGAAACTATTGTATTTATCGTAATAAATAAATAATAATAAAAAATATGTAATATACATTATACGCATACACATTCATATCGGGGATGGACAAAATTATATTCGAATAAAATCACAGATTTATTTGGTACTTTCATTCCATTTATCGGTTTCTGAAAATAGTCCTCATTAATTTAATGTAAGATATAATTTCATTTTGCAAGTTAAGTGCTTATATCTCATTTGACATTTTTATCAAAATAGCAATTTCGACCATCTCTGATTCATACGCAATATGCAGGCACATCTTTGTCTTAGTAGAAAATAAATTTTACAACATTAGTTTAACAACTGTCGCGTCATTTTTACACTTTAAATTGTAATATCTAATATTACCGTTAATTTACGTTCCCGTACTTTTCGTTGCGCTATGTTCTATTTCGTAATTAGGGTTGATCTGAATGATTTGTCTAGAGGATTTCACAATTTTTCTTTGTGGGTTCTGCACAAATAAAATCTGCTTTGTTTCCTCCTTCTCTGTTAAAAGCTGGCTGACACCCCCGATCTTAATAGCAGGTATAGTTTTAATCAATGTTGCGTTAGGAATCGACAAATTCGTAGTAGAATCCACTTTTGGAAAGATAATTGGGTTTTTCGAAGGTACCAAGGATAACTTTTTCTTTGGCATGATTGGCACTTCCGCGGAAGAAATCGACGCCGATCGCTTCATCGAAATTCCCATTGGGGTTGTCGGATTGGTTACCACATCTGAATTCAACCATATTACTTTGGGGGCCAGTATTGTGCCACTTCCTATAAGTGTACACGTGCATAAATATAACAGATTAAGTGAAATGTCGGTTGGTCATTTTCACACCATTCGAGTACCTTTCTGCATCGCCTTTGTAACCGGGCAATCTTTGTGGGCTAATAGAAGGTTCTTCAACTTGGCAACCTCTGCACGTAAAACCTTTATCTCCATTTGTAAAGCCACGTTAGTCTCATTCACATTGGCGACCGTCCTCTCAAGGTGTTGAATCCACGCTTTTCTTTTGGCTCTTGCTCTCATCGAGCTGGCACGATTGCGTTCAAGGATGTCTTTCTTTTTTATCTGCTCTTCCGCCTTCATTTTTACTTGCTCTTCCACTGTTTTACTACGATTTTGTTTCTTCGAGTGGTTCAACACGATTTCCTCAGAGTTGTCGTCAAGTGTCTGATTTTTCGAAATTGTATTTTTTGTCAATGCTTGTTTCAATTTCTGCAATTACGCATGAAAATATAATCCGCAAAGAATATAGCTAAACGGTGTTTTAATTAAGGCAACAGTAGTAGATACTAAATACCATTTTTGCCAACGATAATGTAGACAGCTTCTTGGAATCCTCTTTTGTACAATACTGTAAAGAAGGCTCGGTCTTTATCACAACTGTTGAATGCTTCTGTGATTGTAAGGTACCTATGTTAGTAGATCCGCAAATCGGAGTTGCCGATAGTTGCATCAGTTTACCATCGGATGTCTTCAAAAGCAGTTGCACTTCCTCCCCATTTATCGACCTTTGCAACAATACGTTTTATAATTAGTACAAAAGATCGAATTTACAAAGAATCAATAATTCACTCACAATTTTGGACTAATTTGTTCTCGTAAAGTCCTTGGTATTATCGATGTGCTCGTAACTTCGTGAATAATATTTTCTGTAAGTGTCTCACTCTTCTCTGTTGTTAGTTTGTCTCTTCTTGAATCCTGCTCGTTTGATACAGAAAGTTTTACACTGGTACAGACTTCGGTGTCAATAGTGGTTCTATCTTCTGTACTTTTTCCTGTGATCGAAATGCTGCTTTCAGACATAATTTGATTGTTGGAAGACAGCACATCCGCTATGTGGGGAAATATATGAGGTGTATGCAGAGTATCATCTGTAATTCCAACCTAAAAAAACACTTATAAACTAAACATAAATTCATTAGTAAAGTAATTGACTTTTTTTGAAAACTTTTTTTACCTCCGGTACTGTAAGTATACCAGTATTTCCTGATTCCACTGCTCTTCTGAATGTTTCTTCAAAAGGATTAACATTTTGTAAATCTTGAAACAGTCCAACCTCTTCACAATTTCTGATGAAACGTGTTGGAGTTGGAGTCTGATCTGCTACAAATATTTTATAAAAACATCATTTTCTGTTTCCATTAAACACAATTCGAAAACAAATTTAAGTAATTCTTACCTACGAAACCTGCACTCTTAGAACCGTTTCCTAGATTCAACATCATGTCATGCTTTTTCTTATGCACTGTTAATAGATTGTCATTTATAAAACTCTGCAAAGATAAAATAGAATCTAGTTTCTTATTCATAATTTAAATTTTGCATCTTTACGAACAGAAATTAAAAGGAAATTAAATAAAGTTGAGTCAATTTTCATCAAAATTTGATTGTATTCTGACATAAGTGAATAGAGAAAGTAACTATGCATAATGAGTGTTTACCATATTGCAACCAGGTGACAAACAATTAAAAGGTTTTTCTGCATTTGCCATTGTTGTTTTGTATTACTGAAAGTCTCACCGTAGTTCATGAATGGCACGTAGTAAAATGAAAACAAAACTGGGAATGTACATAATACAACACAACGCGTCGAAAATCATTTTTTTCTTGGATATCTTCGTGACCGCAATACATTTTTTGTGTAAGTATTAATTATTAACAACTTTCTAAGTCGACTCAAGTCAAACAAGCAATAGCTAAATGACAGCTGAAAATTTTTAACAGGTTTTGATACTTTCGTCTCGTATCAGCTGTTTCTACACTTTGTAGCCAGACATACTTATTGTTAGATACAGTCAGAGATGCCATAAATCCCCTCCACTAAAAACGTAGTTCCATTTCCCCGCATCAGCGCTTGACTCGCTGGACTCGTCTAGTGAACATCAAAGAGTATTAGTCTAATACTATTTGCTTCCACTCTATCTAATACTCTTATAACCTAATAACCCTGTATAACCCGAGCCAGTATAAAAGTACGACAAGCGAATACAAGTTAATGATAAGACCGTACGAACTTAACAATAAATTGTGGTAATGTTGAAAATGTTGCATTCTCTAAATATGAATGAAAGAAATTCCTTTTGACATAGAATCAATGTTGTACATTGAAAAATGATTTCTGATTATATAGGTTAGAGTGCATGAGTATTTTAAAAGCCGGTAGCTACAATAATCGTTAAAAATGCAAGTGTGCAGGAATATCATGAGGCCCTTACTCTCGCGTAAGTTTTTGAAAATCTTATTTTTCAAGAAAAGCGTTTATTTTTACTGACATATATTTTATTTTGTAGCGCATACTTTATTCAAGTCTGCACCAGCAGCTGGTCTGAAATCTTTTGAGCCTCCAGTTTCGTTTAACGGTAATGAAATTGATATGTTTGGTATAAAATTGATATACAAGAACAATATTTTTAATAGATATTATGTTTTATAGAAGTTGAATATCCTGCTCGTCAGAAACTCAAAATTATACATAAAGTACCTCAGTATCCACCTAGTATTCGTCCTTACAAAACCCAGAAACGTTTGAGATTGATGCGTGGTCCTGAATTGTTTCATAATACTCTTTTACACAAGCAGTATGGTATAATTGTAAGAAAATAAATATTATAGTTCAATGTTTTATTATATATTTAGCATATAAACAAAGATGGATAACATTTTAGGCATTGGCTGGAGGCAGAATGAAATATTGTCATTTTGAAATGATAAGATTTACATTATTGAAAAGGTTTGATTTTAAGACAGGATTTGCAATTTGGCGAGTACCAGAAATTTGGCAACCAATTTCTAAGAAGGTTTCAATATGCATATTTATACATATGGAATCATACATTATGTTGTTTTATTAGAGTGTATAATATAGCTACAATTTTTTACAATTTAGAGTCAAGGAGCGCGCATGGGAGGCGGTAAAGGTAGCATCGATCATTATGTCACACCAGTAAAAGCCAACCAAGTCATCGTAGAAGTTGGAGGACCATTTGAATATTTTGAAGTAATAGTAAATTCTGTTACAAATTTTCGATGACCTATTGTATCCATATATATAACAGAGTGATTAATTTTGTTAGGTTCGAAAACTTCTAACAAACATAGCGAATAAGCTACCTTTTCGTGCTATAGCGGTCAGCCAAGAATTAATGGAGCGCCAAGTAGAAGAAAAGAAGAAATTTAAGGAAGAAAATCAAAATCCTTTTGATTGGAAATACATCATTCAAAATAATATATTTGGTTGCCATATGTGGATATCGAAATACGACAGAATGTGGTACAACGAATATTTGTAAATTTCATGGCTGTCCATTGTAAATATATAGAAATTAAACAATTAATTAAGATGGGAATCTATTCTATAATTCTTAAGTATTCCTTCCACAACCAATTCAAGGGTATATCCCTTTGCGGATAATTATCGTTTGTTGGGAGATTTGTACGATATACAATCTACCCGTTAGGTCAACGTTGTGTCGGACGTGTGTTCGGCATATTCGCTTCGGGGTGCTTGATTTTTTTTTTTCTAATGCGTCACGTTAGAAAAAATAACTATGAGTTTTTAAATAAGTAATATTTTTCAATGAAATCTTGAGGGAAGTCGTGAATTACTTTTTCGCTTCATAATTTACACTTTATAACATCACATTATCAGAGATAAATAGGGGAAACCACTTATTATAAAAAGTCATATTGAACTAATTGCAGAGACTAAACAAAAAAACTGATAGAACATTTTGTTAAAATAGAATTATCTGTTGTCTTGGATTACTCTTTGAAGCAAAGATCAAACGTTGAACTTCTACTTCATCGCTTTAACGTGTACATAGTTTCAGAGTTGATAATCACGAAGTGAAACTAAAAGTTTAAAACCTATACAATTGTTTTAATTCATGAAAGATCTCTTATGGTATTAATGAAGAGAAATTGAACCTGTGTCATCCGGACGTTAAATAAGAATCCAAGATGATGAACATGTGCCTCACCCGAAGTTAATGTCTTAAGTAAAGTAAGATCCAGTACAATTTGTTTGAAGATACAGTCTCTTCGGTTATATAAAATTCCATGAGTTGTGAAGAGTCGTTTTAATAAAAAAATAATGTAAGATATATCTTACCTGGTCGTATGAAGGACAACTTATTATTCTTCACGACTGTCATTGTTTAGTCAAAAGAGGAGAATTAAACGATGGTTGGACGACGGTACGGAAAATGAAACTCGAGCGACACTGTATGTTACAATTACAATATTTTATATATCTTTGATGACGGTTTGGTGGTAACAACAGGTAAATACTACATATTGTACATTGAGTAGGCGATAGTCATACCTTATTGTGTTTAATTAGGGTATCGGTTACGCCGATGCCGATGGCGACTTCCACGACGACGACAGGCAATACCAACGACGGGGCAAGGGCGATGAAAACAGCGGTAACAGCAACAGCAACAACAACAATCTCAATAACAATATAACAGTAACAGCAACGATGACGTATGAGATCATGATAAATAGAATATAAGGGACAATATAATCATCGCAATACAATAATACAGTATGAATAAGTACAACGAATGATTGTCACATATCATCGTTTATCGTTAATTTGTGCCTGCTCTGGTAATGATAATGTACAGAGCGATCCACGAAAAGTGCTACATGCTGTTTTTTTTTACAGGAACTATTACGCACAGAAACAATATCATGTTTAGTTCCTTCGGGCCTTTCAGCTCATTATCGTTTATAAGGACACTCTCTGCAACATTCATCGAGGAAATATTACAGAATTTGCACATGCTACTTTCATATGGGGACAATACATTAATCAACTCACGAATATATATAAATAACCAAAAACTAATTTTCTTCCTATGAATAAAATAAAATTCATGTAATAGAGGATTAACACGTTAGGCGCCTATTTTGTTTGACGTTCCATTTACGCTGCGCTCTGCTGTCAAGTGAAGAGAGTCGCGCGCAATTTGCAAACTATAAACAAAGCATAAGAAAACGAGAAGCGAGACCGAATAATGCCTGCAAAAAGTTACATCTTTACTTTTACTGAACACTTCCGTTGCGAATCTTTTCTTTCTGTATCAAGAGATAATAGAGAGTTGATTAAAACCCTCATGGAATTCAAGAAAGAAGACATCGTCACGGTTTACAAGACCTCGACATAAATTAGAAACAAAGGCAGATAATGCGCATGCAATAGGGAAATATTGTGCCAAAAATGTTGTAATAGTACTTTATAATCTTTTGGTGCAAAAGTAACAAAAAATTATAACTTATTGCAAGAACTGGCGCGACGGTATAACGTAAACGTAAAGTCAACTAGCATAAACGGAAAGTCTTACGGATCGACGCACAGTGATTCGAAACTTCAAAAAGTCGGCCAAAAGTCAATGCAAATTGTAATTTAGAATTGTTTACATTGCAATCTTGTACAGAAAGTACTGCTCTATTGAATGGTAATTGTTTCTAGTAATTTTTTACTCAACGGTGATTTCGAATATTTTTTTTACGCAGAGTATTTCTGGAAGTTAGTAGAATATGAGTATGTAGGAGTTTTCATTAATTTTCAACCAATGCGAATTCAAAATAGGAATGTAGACGGACCGATAGAATCGTTTATTTTGAAATTATTGCTTTCGTAAATCATAAAAGAAAGTTGTGATCGCTGGAGATTACAAGAAGTTTGCACATTGCATACACCTGCCATTTAGAATTTTTTATTCTTGACGTCAAATTCCAACCAGCGACATCGAAAACTTTTTTAATACCGATCTATATTTAAATACAACCATCCATTGGAAAATAAGTAGACCATATTGGATCCGCCATTTTTAATTTTGCAATTCTGATATCGGATTCGTAATTTGCGACCCAAACAACTCATAGATACCAAGTTTTATATAGATCCGAAAATTCTTTTGACTTTTGTCCAGCTTTTTGAGGCGTTTAACGGCTATGCGGCGTGGCGTTTGTTGTGTTAAGCGACATAAGGATACTATCGTCGGGTTCGTTAAAGGTCCATAGGAGTGTCCTTTCAATTTTATTACATGAAACGCTCGCGCAAGGCTTTGCATTCGTCGATAGTTAATTTGAAATGAAAGAAAATGGCGTATATTTAAGACATTAACTGTTTTAATTAACTTAGTGGAATGTAAGGGCGTTAACAGTTCGTACCACTTCACGACGGACCATCCTGCGTGTCAGTGACAGATATACATACATAGGCGGTTCGCGAGAGGATCGTCGATCGTTGCTATCGTGGTCGTGGACGTCGTCGCCATTACCGTCCTCGTCGTATTTCTTTTTTTTTTCTTTCCTTGTCGCCGTCGCCTCGTCAATCGTTTATCTATTATAATTCCGCATTTATCACACTTAAACGTAGATATACAGCGACGACATCGCGTGTCCTTGAGGAATGTGTGTGAATGCAGAGTTAGCATTGCGACGCGATTATAGTCTATTACAATATACGTATATGTATATATTTATATATATAATATTAATCATCCTCCCTGATCGGTGGGAACTTATCAAAAATAAAAAATGGGGAAAAGAGAGACTGGCAGTAGTTTCGACTTTTAAGGGCGTCGCCCTTCGCGGCTCGAGGACGAGCGATGAACTAAACTCCTCGAATGTTGTGTGTCGCGTAGAAAATTCGGCGCCGTGTGTTTGCGTCGTTTTTCTCGGACAGAGATGAGTAAAATTCTTATCCGCATGATAATTACAAATAATAAATAAAAGATGTTAGATATGTTACTCGTCCATTCGTTAAATCTCGGCCTTTAACTCTGCTTTGATGCAGTGCGATGTTCTTTCGTTCTCGTTTGTAATATATTCGTCAATGTCGTTAAATAAAATAGAAAAATAAATAAAAGTTAAGTTACACGTTAGGTTAAAAAAACGAAGGCTTGTTCAAAAGTTCAATAGACTAAACATGACGAATAAATCGCTGCACGATGTTTTTATTTATTACCTGTTACACGAATAAAATATTCACTCGTCCCTGTTTCGGATACCGAGTAGAGAAACGATTACGCAAACGTCCACAGCGAAACCATCGGCGAAAAATGATCCAGCGAACAGCCAAACTACGTACAAGCGAGCCGAGAAACGTTTGCACGAAGCGTTTTACTGTATGATGTTCAACACTCTTAGCCGATTGCGCGTTATTTGAATGACGAAACGAAGGAAAATTCGCGTACATGTATATATACACAGTTGGCCGCAGCCAGAGCTGGAGGAAATAGTATTCTAAGTAAAAAATAGTAAATGTAAGGATCGTTTTGTACGTCGATAGTATGACGGCGATATCGAGGCGGTTTCGCTTTTTTATCCTTGACATCGCAGCAAGCGAACATTAAAACGGCGAGAATTGTGCGCATCATACTCTTTGAACGTTGCCTTTTGATCTTGTGCGATAGGATCCCCGTTCTCCATAATTCCTCTGGATAATTTTAGTCTCGTCAAATTTCGCAACAATCAGAATAAAACCAAAAATACATTTCATCTATCCATCGAACAGTTCGTTTATAGTGTAAGTAGTATACTATATATATATATGTAATGTTAGGTAGTTCACATAATTATTGATTAATCAATAATCAGATACAATTTGCTTAGAAAGATTAGAAATTCCTGATTCACAATTGCGGATTACAAATGTAGTTTTTACCGATTACCGATTAACCTAACAGTCGTCGGTGATTGTTACAAAAGTGATCACTGTTCAACTCTGGTTAGAAATACAGAGCACGATCTTTCATCGAGAGTCGGACACGTTTTGAAACACGTTTGATCTAAAATTTAGATCTGTCTAATCTATTATTCGTTCGACAGAAGTTACGATCAGAATTATAAAATTAAATTATATCTCCTATTAAAACAATAAATCGTCGTTCAATGGTATGCGTGTTGCGAATACGAACGGTGTATGGTGGTTTTATTCGTTATCTACCATTTAGCGCGAATAATTCAGGATGTCATATTTCACGTGCATAGAGTATAGTGCGCGCAATTTGTTTCTGCGCGAAACGGCTACGCAAGCTCTCCACTATTTTCTATCGCAAATACTATTTTTGACCGGCTCTGCACGGGATATCGCATCTTCCAGGTGTATCGAGTATCGCAAATAGCTGGATTCGTTTCGTAAAAGAAACGAAGCCGATACACTTGTCCTGGCTACTGCCAGGCGACGTGGTACCCGCACGCGCGATCAGGGCCGTGACAAGGCTGGAGTAGAAGGGACACGTGTATTTAAAGCTATCTTAACGAGGGCTTAGACTCATCTTTTGAGAGTAACAAAAAATAAATGAAGTATTTTGACAGTTTAATAGAGGACACCATGCCCAATATGTACGAAAATTGACTTTCTACAGTTTCTTAATATTCTTTTTTCTGATCTTCCAATGATATAAGACACTATGTCCTAGCAAAAATAATAATGGAGATGAGTATGTTTACAGCAACACCGTATCTGATTTTCTTTAGAGGTATTGGTTGTAAATAAACGATAAGCGTTGCTATCGAGGAGCGTCAATTTGCAAAACTGACAGAAAGATATTGGTTTGTTGCGCACTCGGGTTTACGTAAACTTTTCGAAAGTACTGTTCAGCGAAGAAACGAGCTGTTCAAACGACGCGTGTGTGCAAGGTAGACGCGCAGGAGCTGTACGCATTTATTTCGAGCATATATCACATTTAGGAACCTCGTTTGTCCGCCGCTACCGGTACTTCCGAAGTGTTTTCACTTCTTAAAATATCTTTTGATGAAAATTACCGGTTCAGATAAACGAATCGCGAAGGTAGAACAAATAAAAGTAATTAAGTTTCCATCAATTTTGCAAGAAGTCACCAAATCGTTAGCACCGGGCTCCACTCTGGAACAGAATAATACACTTTCACCCTATTTACCGCCAGATTAGATTAAGGTGTGTGTTACAATTCTTCGCATTCGCGGAAGAATATGATTTGATCACAACGAATAAATTGCATGTAACCTTAACAATCTAGCAACGATATCGCCAAGAAAATTATTGGACTAATTCCGAGTACAATTGGTGAACCATATGAAACTATAATCTTCGATTAGTTATAATCACAAATTTCATAGATATAGAATTACATGTCTGCCAGATACAGATATACGATAAATACCGTAAAGAGAATGGTCGAAGGGAGCTCGCATTTCATCGTTGCTTCGAACGAAAAAAGTACCTAGGCACGGCCCTGCATGGGATCGATTACGATTAAATTACCGCGTGTCTCCACCCGCGTGCTCGATATGATTGATTCGTCTGACGTTCCACCATCTCTCTGACGAGGAGTCTCTCTCGGTGCTCCCCGAAGAAGAGGAAAGGGATGGCCACGGGGCAGATGAACAACGTCGATACGCTGGGGCCCCGCCTGGATGATTTCAAGGATACGTGATCGGCCTAAGGAGGTGACCGTGGGATCGTGTTCGTTTAGTATTTAATAATAATCCATTAGTTTACGCTATAAGACTAGATTCACGGGCGGGGTATCTTGCGCCGTCTCCGGCACCCTTTAACCCTTTGCAGTTGCCTCGGCGCGCGGCCGACGATAAACCTAACGAATGTACAAAACGGAACCGAGCTTCACTTACTGGAGATCCCTCCGTGTAGACGATATTTACAAAAGTACAGACACAGGGTGTTCAAAAATATGCGACGCTGCTCTACGCGAGAGTTTGCGATCTTCTTTCGAGAGGAATCATTTTTTTTTAAACGAGTATACGCGTATCTTGGAATACCCTGTACATATTCGATAGTCGAAGCCTCGAGCATACCCGCGTAAGAAAGGGGAACCCGGCTTTTCGATCGATTGGAAAACGAAAATACATTTACCCGGGTCGATCGATTCTTCTTGACCCTCTATTGCATAATGTATCCTATCGGGACCTCGGGAAAAATAATCCGCGTAAAGCTCACCGAGGAAATTTTACAGGATTCGCACGTGATATTTTCTTATGAGAACATTTAATATCCCTAAAAATTCAGCTATTTATCGTTTAACTTGGATAATAATCGATTCACGCATACATGAATGGCCAAGAAGGGCGAAATAAAATCCGTGCAATAGAGGTTTAACGACGATTTAAATAAACGCAGAGCGTCGAGTCGGGAAACATTTGTGTACGGATTCGAATAAATAGGAAAGACTCGACGATGAGACCGCAAAGGGTTAACGTGCGTGGCCCGTTAGGACGCGCCCCGACGCTCTGGACTCCCTTGTTCTCGGCGCTCGTCGACATTACATATCACTATATCCCACGCTTAACGTGCTAACACACAACTTACAGATACATACATACTTAGACACGTAGCTCTTAGATGCCTATGTAAGACAGGGTGGATCCGCGAATCTATGGATCCCCTGCGCTCCTGCTGGCTTATCGCTCGTTAAGCTGCGGCGTTCACGTGACGTTGAACCGCGACTTTTGTCGCCATGACAATGAGTATTATGACATTTGTTACCGCGATCCGTTCCATCTATATTTAGGATCGACAGCGGCGACTATAAGTTTGCAACAAAAATGAATACGTTGAAGCTTTCTAAAAAAATCAGAATCTGGAAGGATAATTATTTAAAATAACTTTTTGAATCCTTCCGAAACTAACACTCTTATCAACGTCTTATCAGACGCTCTTGGATCATCTCTGCATTGAATCTGTTTTATATAAATTTAGTTTTTTCTTCGGTTTCCGTTAATCCTTCCATTCTGACGCAACTAATTTTCACTAGAACGCAAACCATAATTACACACACGAGTTTATAATACACTTCATGTTTACAATGACGAATGCTATGGCACAAAAGTGAGCGACAACAGCGAAAACTGTAACGCCAATAAAATGCCACCTACGCGCGTTGTTGTCACGTGAAACGCGCACCGTAACGGCGAGGCGCGCGATTGGATTCGCAACAGGAAACTGGTGCGGAAGAACGGACGCTACCAGGTGGTGTGCGTGTATTTTGCAAATTATTATCAATCATTCATTCACACATATGCACACACATTCTCTCCGTGTCTCTTTCGGTGCGTCTACAGGTGTACGCGAACGTAAACGCGCTTCGTGATGGAATTAACGACGGCACGGTGCGTTCGCGCGAAAGAAGCACGCGCCGCGTCTCCACGGGCGGCACGTCCGCGGACAATTGCGGAATCCAATCGACGGGGGATGAATCCTAATTAAAAGCGATGCACGGAGCAGCGTCACGCGCCGCGGCTAGCTCGTCGATGATCAGGCGTTTCCGGATTCGCCGTTAGCGAATCGTTCAATTCTCTGCGAGTACGTGACTCCCTTCCTTCTCACCGTTAATTATACACCGTAAAATACAGTAACTCGCAACAGATGCTCTCTATAATTTTTTACTCATTCGGGTACGGTGCCATAAGGCATACTTAAAAGCGTGGCGGAAGATCAAATGGCAAAATTTTAACAAAATGTTTTTCAATGAAAGATATAGTAAAGTTGGACAAAATAATATACTTATTCGTTTTTTTTTCAGGTAGGTTGATATGTGGATTGCTTTCAGGAAACAGTAACGGTGGTCGTTTTGTTCTTTGGACCAAGAATTGGCAAACGTTTTTCAATGAGATCCGAGTAACAACAGTTTTTACCTTTGTGAGACGGAAGATAGTATCAATGAAATTACGATCTGGATATTTCCGTATTAATAATAAACAGAATAGAATTATATATTTAAATAATTTTGTTAGGAAGTTAGGGAAGCGTAAGTTAGGTTGTTGCAAATGAAATGACAGAATTAAAAATTATTGCGTCGCAAAGTTGCTATCCCGAGTAAGTTGTATCGTTAAAGCTCTAAATTCAATAGCCGAAAACGGTGAAGTACAAGTTTTTCTTTCTTATATAATTTGTCGATGTATGTATGATAAATTTTGAATAGCCAGCTTTCAAGGTGAGAAACGTTGCGAGTAACCCCATTTGACGGCACTTCATCTTGTGTTTCGTCTTACAATCGGCGACACTGCAGAAATGGCGCGTTTGATCGTCAGCAGGCGAACAATTTAATTGGATCGGTTCGGGAAAAATCGTATAAAACGAGGATTCAGTTTGTCGTGTTCGATGAAGATCAAAATGTTGGGAAACGCTAAGGTTGGAAGCTGGAGTTCTCGGCAATCGAATGATCAGGTAAACAACTATTGACTATAGCTTTGGCAGACATTAATTTATCGCTCTATGTCACCTTTCCACTTCTCTTGCAAATTCCGTATTTTCTGTCTCTTAAAAATAATGCGGAACAGAGTCGTTTGCTGAACATCGTCCTTTCATCTTGCATCAAAAAGTATAATACTCTTCTGCTTGCATTCTTCTTTTGCTTCATTATATTGCGAGTAAAGTTTATAAGTACGAAAGAAAAATACTTGGACAGTTTGGGAAAGTATTGTACGTAAAACATGTACAATTATATTCGTCGCGAGCAATTTACTGCTGATATGTTGATCAGATATTTTCGTACTCGATGAAACCGATCGAACCGAGAACTCCAGGGAAAACGAGCTAGTGGCCCACGTCCGCCATTCCGTTCTGGCTCCGTCGAGCGACTGATGCGTTTGGATTGTGCTCTACGGCTTGCCGTACGAATTTGTTAACCGTTAAATCCGCTCGAGTCCATAATTAACATGCGCTAGGTCGCGTATATATATATATATAATATATATATGTACACAGTCTTACAAAGCAAAATTTACAAACATTACGACGTACGGTCGATCGAATAAATATTATTATATGTTTTCTCCGGCGCAGATCGGAAAGAAAATGGCCAGCCGACCAATTTTTCCCTTCGTCGCGATATCGATCTCAATCGTGTCAGTTAGTTACGCTAGGAAGACAGCAGCTATAGTGCAAAAATGAAGATATATCTTCACGTTTCGGGCACGACGACGATAATGGATAGACCCTGAAAGCTTCGAGAGGCAGAGATTGGGCAAAATTCTTATCTAGATAAAAATGTCAAGTTACGAATAAAAGGGATCGTTGATATATTTGTCTTATGAAAAAGGGTCGTAACCGAAGAAAGTGTAAGAATTCCGGGTACGAAAGTTACAAAGAAAATGTTACACGTTGATCGTAGTTGTATATTTTTCGGATAATATTTTGCCCATATCCGATGACAGGTGACTAAAGTTGGAAAAGGAAAAAGAAAAAGAGGTAACCAACGTTTCGAGTTGGCTGTCGAAGAAGTTGAGATCGATTTCAAGACAAGAGGGTCGGTTTCGTTCGGCCACTTTTTGGTGAATGCCCTGTCGCGAGGCGCGGGAATGAGAGGCTCGATCGATCGCCGCGCGACGAGGGCTTGAGCGAGAGATCGATAGTGCACGGAGGCGGAAGCGAGGATCGGCGGTCGATCGATCGTCGGAGAAAAGAGGAGAAAGTTGGTCGAATCGAACGCGCGATCTACCTAACTCCACCGGCTACCGACGATCACATCTTTAAAGCCTCTGCGAGTATGTACGTGTGTGTATACGATTTGAAATAGTTGGTGGAAGCGATACGGTGAACTCCACGAGACGCGGTATCATAGGGTTCGAAATTCTTATCTTGGCTATCGAACATACTAACCGGTACTGGTTAACGCAAATAAATAAACAAAAGGTACACTTGTTTGTTCGATTGTCCTCTTCGTTTCTACATTTTCTTCACTTGAAAGGAGGATCTTGATACTTGAAAGGAGGATCATTCGATGGTCCGCGATGATACCATACACGTAGGGCGATATGTGTTCATATTATCGAAGAATCAAAACAATGTTCCCTTAACCCAGTTACGCATGACATTCTTATAGAAGGTTTTGGAATTTGTTTCGAATAAAATTGTATATCATTGTTTCGATATTACAATAGCTCTATAAGGTCAGCATCCTCCGAAAACAGTCATAGGCAACTCGTTCTTTCGAATGCCTATGGCGTCCATTAACCGGTTAATGTTGGTAAACGTCCATGTCCGTATAATAATCATTCCTTTCCCTTGTCGACGCAATAAAACAAACTGCATTCGTATACAGATATCGATGTATTAATTATAATACACAATGTCAATATTACCTTCACTAAAAACCACTTGAAATAAATTACTTAAAAGCGTAGGAAATATTAATGTCGCGAGTGAATCGTTGTAAACTACAGATCGTGGAAAAAAGACAAGGGAAAGGCTTAACTTTGAAGGTAGAGAGAGCTCTTTCCCTTTGCTTAAGAGCAAAAGCCTCGCTCCTTACTTTACATTCATTCACCCCCTCGAAGAACTAGCGTACAAACGCATACCGAATCCGACCCTGGCCTTCCAACATCCTCGCACTCGAGTATATACTACCCGCCTCGTTGCTTTCGCGAGTCCACCGTGTGTCTCTTCCACCCACTATACCTGTATATGAGAACGCGTGCGTGATTCTCGGTTACGCGTCCGTGTATGCGTGTGTGTGTGTCGATGCGTTTGCGCGATACTCTTGATGTGCTGCTAGGAAGCTGACTAGATTATAACCTAGAATACGAAACGTCCGGAGCGTCGTTCGAACCGGCGAGCCCGGGCCCCCGTGTGTTCTCGATGCGAACATGCTAATATGGCGATTAGAGAGGAAGCGGAGAACGAGGCCCAGGGTTCCGTTCCTTCGTCGGTCGAGACGAGGACTCCGGTGTTTCGTATCGGCGTTGACTACTCTCGGCCTTCTCGAAGACCGAACGCCTTCACCTAGGCGTTCGACTCCTTCAAGTTGTCGAAGTACTGCATGATCTGGTTGTAGTCCATGCCTAGATTCAAATCGTCCAACGCCACGGATTCTTCCTGCTCTTGGGACGAGGACGCCGACGAGGAGGATGACGAGGACGAGGAAGAGGACGAAGAGGAGGCAGAGGATGAGGACGGCGACGAGTTAGGCGGCGACGAGGACGATGAGGCCACGGTCGGGCTGGACACGTTCATCGATGAGGCGACTGCTGCGGTCGAAAACGACGAGAACATCGGATTACCGACGATCGTCGCCCTCTTCACCTCTCTGGCTCTCGCATCCTTCGAGTGCCTGTTGTCATCGTGAGTCACTAGCTCCACGAACTCCTCCTCCTCCGCGGCGTTCTCTTTCGGACTACCTACTCTAGCTTTACCGTGCGATGGCTTGATATGGTGGATCTGCTTGCTGTGCCGCTGGTTGTTCCCGTGGTGGCTGCCGCCTGCGCTGCCGCTCGACGCCCTGTGCCGGTGGTGCTTCCTCGGGGTGTCCGGCACCCGTACGATCACCCCAGTGTTCCTGTGCGGCGGTACCGGTGGCTTGTAGTCTTCGTTGCCGTTGTTGTTGCCGGTCGCGCCGCACGGGGCGGCTGTCGTCATCGACGCGATCGCGATGTTCGCGACGGGCACCCCGTGCGGTGGTAGGGGCGGCGGAATGTCGTCGTTGCTGCGATCAGAATTAGTATTATTTGAATGACGTTAGTTAATGTTTGTCGTAGAAACGACCTCGGTGGTCGTTTCGGTATTTTCGAGCATTTTTCTTTCTGAACGTATAACGTTTACATAATTATTTCCAAGATTAAACGTATCAAATATTTTCTTAACCCTTTATTTACTGAATTTCTCAACATTTTTTTAACCTGCCGTATTTTAGGGACTATGAGACGCACCTTAATTTTTAAGCAATTTGAACAAAAAAATAACATTTTTATTATTAGATTGCCTCTATATGACCATTTTTAACACTTTCGCTGCGGATGACGCACATGTGCGCCCAACCGAAAATATATGATTGTTTTTATTATTTCTCAGTTTTCATTTTTTTTGTTCGCTAATTATATTATATATATAAAATAAATTACGACAGATATATGTTTTTCAAAATAATCATATTAGAACATTTGTAAGAAATTTTTCATTAAAAAAAAATGTCATAATTGCAGCTACCAGCGAACGGCTACTTATTTTCGTCCGCAGCGAAAGTGTTAAGACTGGCTGGAATGTTAAATCCAATAAGAATTAAATGGAGGCAATTTTTCGAAGAAAAAAGTGCATCTTATAGTCTGCAAAATACGATAGGCGTCCATTTTGGTCTTATATCATCTTATAGAATTGTCTCTAATAAGCTTCCAAAAGAGAGCTTGTGCTACCATCCAAAAATTAAAAACGAACCTCATAGAAGTGGACTCGAAAGTCACAATAGGTTTCAAAGTAATTAATACAGTTCCATGAGAAAATTGACTTATAAGTGCCGCCAGTAAATAAAGGGTTAAAGAATAATAGCACGGAACGGTAACGTAGGACACTTTGTTGTTTAGTGTAATCTGGTTAAATACGTATGAGTGTCCACTCTCGAAACGGTGAAGTATGTATCACCGAACGAAAGTCTCGCAACGACTAACAACAAACAAACGAATCTGGAGCTTCTACTCCGAAAACGATCAAGTATCGACTGAATGTCTCGTAACGATCGCCAGTGAACGAATGACGATTATTCCAAATCACCAATTTTCCTCTCAACACTCTTGACGTGGCGTTCTAGAAAACGTAGTCGCGTGAGAAGTTCAAAGGTTCAGCAAGCGGCAGAAATTTCTTCCAGACGGTCCCAAAGGTAGTCTCGTTGTTTGTACTTCGTTAATTAACTTTCGGAAACTCTGTGTTTACGATATTTCGACTATAAGGGTCGAAACGAAAATGAAAGATTTCAAAGTCGTCGTTCGCAAAGGATTCGAGAAAGTTTAATCCTCGAGAGTAGTCTTTCTTCGCGTACATACCATAAACGTAACATCGAATTTCTCACGTGTTGTGTTCCTTGGGACGGAACAAACATAAGATGAAAAATCTAGCGTTCAAAATGCCGAAACTGGAGAGAAATAATGGGAAGTACATTACTCGTTTCGTGTAGTAGTCACGCTCGATGTTGCCATAGACGCTGGGGTGGTCACTGTGGTCGCCGTCACCGCGGCCGAGGGTTTCGCGCCGGTTTTAGTAGCGAAACTGTTTCTTGGAAGCTTGTCCCTCTTGCAATAAGTCGTTGTGTCGATGGGCCCTGAACTGTTGTTCCGTTGTCCCGCAGATGGGAGCTCGATGTGGTTCGGATTGTCGAAGCAAGTCGCCAAATCGCTCGAGTCTCCCTCTGTTTCGTTGGCAAGAGGGTTACTGGTGACTCGTACCTTGAACGACAAACTCGTTGATTTAATGTCCTGATCCATTATAAATCACGATGATAAATTGGAAGGGTGTTTGGCGAAGAGGGTTTAGAGAAGAAGAGGAATTGACATCTTGAGGGATTTTAGAATTAAAAAGTATACAACATTAAAGTAAGACAGCATATACTCTACAGGGTGTCCCAAAACTCGGGGAGGAGCCGGAAATGGGGGGTAGC
>NC_071979.1:3305641-3323226 GCF_026283585.1 Hylaeus volcanicus
GCTACCCCCCATTTCCGGCTCCTCCCCGAGTTTTGGGACACCCTGTATGTAGTCTATACTGTTGTTATATTAGATTGTCCCAAAAGTTTCTTTCGTAATTTGCACTCAATTATTTTGTGTGGCAGTGTTTATATAAATAGACAATCTAATTTCTTAGATATTGATGTTGTAACAGTAACGGAGCAAAATGAATCGTACACAATTCAATAATGTAACATTAGACATAAAACATTGTGTATGTATTACTCATTAATTAAACGAAAGAAACTTTTGGGACAATCTAATACTTCAAATAAAATGAACTATGCAAAATTTTTGTTGTAAGGAATCCAAAGTTCAACATTCGTTCCTCAAGAGGTCAAATATTGAGTTGGAATAAACGTTCATTTTTCAATAAGGTACCGTTTAAACGTGCATATGTATACCTAAAACAATTGATAATATACATGTTCTTAAAGATGACATTGTAATACATCTTTCTCTGCGATTTGTTTGTAAATTGGAGGATTTCAACTATCTACGCCTATGTTTGTAATTTGGAGAGAGTCGCCTATAATGGTATATATTAGTAAACAGGAGACCGAGATCTATAAGTGTACGAAGTTTCAACTAAATCTGAGACCCGAAGAGCTTGCCTTCTCCTTGTTAGTGGAGAAGTTAGTGAGGCTCTTAGGCTAAATAGTTTGGGTACCCTTAGTTTAGGAAATAATTGCTGTCTCCTATTATACTGGACATATTGTATGTGCAGGTATAGTAAACCCGAGCAAATAGATTTTCTACCGAATCAATTGAAGAAATTGAGAAATCATGTTATACAGGGTGATCCGCTCGCTACACACAATGGCGACTATACTTATAGTCACTGGTAGGGATCTTGTGAGGTCGTAAAGTCGGTCGGACATCGATCTTTACAACTTAAGTCGACCGCAATTAGTAATCTGACACATTTTTAGACAAAGGCAGAGCTAGACTTTTCGTTCAGGGCCGTCTGGTATCAGAATTAGGATGTTCATATTTCAATAACTTTATTCTTCTTATGCGTGTTCACACATAATTCTGTAACGGATAAATCAATTACCATAAAACTATTTCGTTTTGTAAAGTACATTCTAGGGGAGGAGGAGAGTTGTAGTCTAGTTTGATCAAACTGACTCAAATATTTATGTTTTAAACTAATAATATCGACGAAAAGTATTACTTTTTACTGTCTAATACTTTTCTTTTAAGGAGGTTCAATTTGTCAGAAGTTTCCTCATCCTTGGATGGTATGTGTGTAATATTAAGTTTAGGGAGTATCTTTTAACAAATTGCAGCATGATTGGATCCCCAATTTGTAAAATGACTTTACTTATTGAAAATACTGTGGCAAGTAGGAACTTAGTAAACCAATCATCGTCAAAAGTTTTTGGTTTTTCCAGTTTGGAAAAATCCGAGATACTCGCAATAAAACATATTTAGTCTTGGAACGGGGACATGTATACCTTAGAGCCGCGACATCCCTGTCGTCCGAGGGATCAGTTACCTGGGCCAATAAAGTAATAACTACTGTTTTGGTTTACGACCTCACAAGATCCTTTCCAGCAACAGTACGTCTGCTGTAGAAAGCGATGGTTTTACCTGTTGAGGTCCGCAAGCGGCTCTCTCGAGGGTAGCTCGTCCGAGCCAGACCCAATCGTGAGCGTTCGTTGTAGACTCTCTGGGTGGTCGCCTTCCCGACGCCAGCTGGTTGGCCGCCGCTCTGGCCCTCGCTGCTCCGGAGAGAACCGGTAGCGCAGCTCCCGTCATCGGCGAGTCCGATGGCTGGGGTTTGAACTTGTTGGTATAGACCACGCAGGAGACGACAAAGACGACGATGGCGAAACAGAAGGCCGCCAGAAGGACGTATATCCCGATCTCGAGTGGACTCATGTTCGCTCCACCGTGATGCCGTATCCCGACGCCGCCCATTCCTCCTGAAGACATGCCATTAGCTATAGCCGTGCGGTGATGCCGTGCCTGCACCAAAGGCTCGTGCCCGTTCTCGTCTTTCAGCGGTAGTCCTTTGCACAGAAAACAAAGAGACAGAAACAGAGAGGAGAAGAGTGAGAAACGATGAAGTGAATAGAGCGCGAGAGCTCCCGAAGCTGCTATGTATCCTCTGTGCGACCAGCTGACTGCGGAAAGCGAGACGAAGGCCTGGATCGTCATGCAAGGGAAATATTAATTGTTACACCAATCGAGGATTGGGAAACTTGACTCGTAAGGGAATATCGCAGATGTTCAATCTTACGAAACTTTCCACAAATTTTCGTTGGTTTAAATGTTTCGTTGTCGTTCTAATACCAAGTCAATTCGATCTATATACCTTGGATTTTTTGTTTAAGTGAGAGAATAATATAATAATCGATATAAATTCGATTCATCGAACATCGATTAAACGGAATTTAACTCGAAATTAAATTGTTTTTACGAATTTTGATAGATCATCTCTAATATAAGGGTTCTTCGTTGATGTCAAAATCCCCATAAGAAACTTCAAAGAAGTAACGAAATTACGTCAAGTACATAAAATAGTCGAGGACGAACAGGAGTATTATCAAATAAATTACAAAAAAATAGAAGATTCCCATAAATTCTTCGTTAAAGTCAAATAGCACCAGAGGCGAGAAGATAAAGCATCAATGAAGATTTGTGCAAAGTCTCACCAATATAGGTGTTATTGAACACCTATATAGACAATAGTTTGCAATGTTCTCTTGTAATTTCCCAACCAATATCAATAACAAATATTTTGTTCGCTCAAGGCCATAGTTTTGACCGTGAGCAGAAATGAGAAGAATTCGATTCGAATAACAGATAATTAATAAAATACATTGTACAGGAATTTAATCCCGATGTTGATTCCATTGAAATATAACGTGAAATATAAAACCATATTATTATAAAATTCTAAACGTAATTTTTATTAAATTAATAACGAATCAATCTGTTACTTGACATTTGACTACAGAGAAAAGTTCTGCCTATCTCTACCTGTGAATGTCGCCATAAACTATTTACTATGAAAATTTGCGCGAAGAGATGAGAATCGAGTAGCAAAACAGATAGCACGATAGATGAACCTCTAATGACCTCGAGCGATAAAAACTGCTTAGCGATGATCACAGCAATCTATTTTAATTCCTTTATTAATCCTCGATTTGTTAGTTTCGTTAGGTGCAACCAAACAATTACAGGACAAGCATTACAGTAACAAAAAGTGCTGGCGAAAAGCAAATGAAGGCAAATGAAGGCGAAAATCAGAGAAGAAGATCACCCGTTCTTAAAATTTGTTTTTGTGAAAAAAGAAAGTTTTCATGGTATTTTATTAAGAAGTTAAATTTTTTGCCGCACTCTACATATCTTACATAACCAACATTGCATAATGAGGGCTAATCGATAAAGCCGAACCATTAAACATTAAAGGATCCTTACGTTTCAATACAAATACTTCTTCAATACAAGCCGTTGATCAACTAAGCAAACCGATAAATTTACTAGTTCATGGTAAACGATCGATATTACCAAAAGATAAGCATGCATAGGCGTTCTCAAAGACGAAGGCAGAGCAAGAGGTAAATGGGGGAATAGGTATCTATTTACCGTTGAGAATGTCGCGCATGTCGTTTGCCGTTTCGCCCCTGCTGGTTTTCCTTTCCCTGTGATGATGCGACCCGACGGTACCGCCTCCGTCGTTCTGAACGAACTCAGGACGATTTGGTAGCTCGCTGGAGGCAAAGTCCACTTCGACGTTGGCCGAGGCGCTGGCCAGGGCAGATGCAGTCGCCCTTTGAGAACCTTTACCGGACCTCCTGGCGCCTAGACGACAGGCGTCGGCCAGCTGAAGATTGACTTTCAACAAATCGCCACGGCCTTCGCCAACAGCGATCACTCGGGGATGATGGGAAGCGACCATCGGAGCAAAAGCCACCACCTCCGGGTCCAAGCTCTCGACAAGCAAGTGGTAATCGGTAACAGCGATCTCCCTCAGCGGTGTTCTCGTTCCATCCGAGAATTCGACGTCTATGTCTAGAAGACCTTCCTGCGATTGGCAGAATTATTCATGTCAAAATGGAATTCAATCGTTATTCGTAACCATGTTTTATAATACGTGTTACAGATCAGAGCCAAGCCATACCGCCGAAATCAAACTTACATAAAAAAACAGGGGTTGGAAATAATTATTTATAATATCGGTTCCGAGTGGAACAGTTTTAAAAACCGGAGAAATGTTACAACTGTTATTTATTAACATGCTATTGACATGATACGTTGATAGGTTCTAGCTTATATCGGTTTTAAAACGGTTCTTTGTGTATCATTTCCAAAAATACAAGGGTAAGTCAAAAATTATCTACACTTTTCATTCTACGATTTATTTACATAGAGCTAGGATTTCGTTATGCACATCACATTTCTAGAAATCGAGTCAGTGATCGTTGTTCCTCTTTGGTTCAAACTTCTAATGGAACGGGCATGATCTATCCGCAGTAGAAGAAAGAAAAATGGCGGAATTAGGGTGAAACTGTTAAATCATTACCAGAACAGTATAACAATAAAATATGAAAAGAGTTATGTCAAAAGTGTAGATAATTTTTTACTTACCTTCGTACATCAATTGTAAGAAATATTTAGATTTATTGGGTATTAATATTAAACCATTGATTGGTAAGCCATTTATTATTAAACTTTGTTACTGCTTATACGGTTTCAATATTCCACAGTTTCATTATTATTTAAACGTATAAGTAACATATTAACTTTATCATCTGAAGTCAATTTATATCTTTGTCCTATTTGTATAACGTATATAAAACTTTATTCGGCGTTAGTTTTCTACAAAAATTAGTCTTTAATTGTAAGAAGAGAAAAGAAAAGCTAAAATTTATTTTGTCCGTGCACATATATCGATTAATCTCAGATGTTATATCATAATATATTATTTATACGTTTAAATAATAATAAAATTGTGCAAGACGATATTTGCACAATCGATGCACTGTTTTGATTTAACCCTTTGCTTCTCTTTTTGCATCTACTAGCAACTCGAGATGCTTCCTTAGCATTCTATTGCCACGAATGCTGAGCTTAGATTAAACTAATTTGAGATTTGAAAATCAGGTCACCTCATCAACAATCATTTTATTGACACTTCGAGTTCCAAAAATAATTAAAGCTAAACAAGCATTATTGCTGGTTGATTTACTGCGTCGAACCTAACGATGACCGAGAGTCACACCTTTCGAGTGGAAAGGGTTAATATTGATACCAATAAATCTAAAAATTCTATACAGTCGATATATTTTTAGAAACGTACTGAAACGATAGGACCGTTTTAGTATCGATGTATTATAATAACGGTTCTGTAGAACTATACAGTCAAACCTGTTTTCGTGTGGTCTTATTTTATCCAATTTTTTTATGTGCAGTATACATATGAAAATAATACGATACCGTGCATTTGCATTTAACGAACACGAGCATATCTTATTAACATTAGCGATGACACTCTGTATATTGTATCAGTAACTATGTCATTGGTTTTATCACGACTCAATGACGAGTATGTTGCAAAGAAACACAGGGTACTGTACCTGATACTTAGCAGTCAGTCTTCTCGTAACCGACGTTTCCGCGACGTATCCGTTCTCTATAGCTGTATCGGGACTGATGGTGAGCTGCAATCCAGACACGACCCTGACGGAGAGCCTGGTGACCGCCACCCGATCGTTCCCAACCCGTACCTCCTTGGCACCGATCACCCTGCCAGTAATCGGCGACAACACTTGCACTTCCGTCCTACCTACCCCGCGACCTTGGACTATCCTCCCTTGCAACAGAGTGGCTATTCTAGGATCCGAAACTCTGAGCATACCCATCACCAGATCGGTGACACGCAGCCAGGTACGACGGTTGACGAAATAGGACACCCTCCCCGAGTCGTGATCGGTAGCAAGGAATCTCGCGTGGACCTCGACCGGGCTCTGTTGGAACCGGAGCCTGCAGTTGGTGGACGGTCCCCTTTCGATAGAATTTATGGCGTCCCATCCGTGATCGTTGCCCCGGAATCTCTCCTCCTGCTCGTCTTCCTCGAGGATCACGTCCGCGTCCTCGACGTCTATCGAACTGTCATCCACGGAATCCTCCAGTACAGCCGCGCTCCTCTTCTTCGTTTTCGTCACGGACTCGTTCATTCTTGGACTAGTCGCGTTCAGGCTACGTTTACTCTTCGCTCCCGCGGTGTGCTCTTCCGGAACTTTCCAGCCTTTGATCTGGCTCAATCGGGTGTCCCCTACTGTCACCTCCAGTGGGAATTCGGGCATCCAGACCGTGAACTTGGCCAACCCCGTGTAGGTTCCGTACTTGACGAGGACCGACGCGTTGCTGGAGCCCCGGATTTCCGTCCCGTCCACGTACACGCTGCTGCAGGAGGATGACACCTGCAACGCGGGCCAATTGCGTCAGACGAGGCTTTAGCGACAGTCGGTAGTCGAGACTTTTGGCTGTCGGCATGTGTGGTAATTGTTTCTTTTCGTCTGAGAATCGAAAACATTGACATAGTTCGTATGGGTGTTGCTCGTACCCGGAAGCCTCGTGAAGACCTTCGAATCCAAAACCCCGCACGTTACGTTTCACGGTGGATAAAATAGCAATATTAGCGCGAAAAATAGCATCTTTTTCAAATTCAAGATTAATGTAATCATTTAGAGGCATAATATAACCGTTCGGATTAAGGATTAATTTATTTGGGTATCCAATGTTTACATTAGACTGGGTAAACGAGACATAAACAAACACAGACGTATTGTTTGCAGTGTTCTTGTCAGTTAGCAGATGTTAGTTTAATGTGAAATAAGTTGTTATAAAATGGTTACTCGCTTTAATAAACGGAAATAGAAATGGAAATGGATGTTAGTTTAAGGAGTGACATCAATTGTTTTATTTATATCGTATAGCAATGGGAAACTATTGACGGTAAGTAGTCTTTAGTTTATATATATATAATATGATTGTCGAACAAAGCAAATGAAAACTGAAAAATAATAAAATATAGTTGTTTATATATATTATATATATATAATAAGTTACCATAAACATATGTTTTTCAAAATAATCACATTAGAACATTTGTAAGAAATTTTTCATTAAAAAAAATATCATGATTGCAGCTCCCAGCGAACGGCTACTTATTTTCATCCGCAGCGAAAGTGCTAAAAACGTCGTTCACAATTTTTTTCGCGCCAATATTGCATTCTAGCCCACCGTGCGTTCCTCGAATCTTTAATTCTCGATCCAAGCACGACTACCTTTCAAGAAATTCTGCGGCCATCGCGTTTCATGTGCGCTGACAATCGTGAAAGCGAAGGGAATAATAAAATCTTGCGTTACAATATATTCGTGTTACGATAACGGGAATGAAAAATAATAAAATATAAACAGAAAGTCGAACTGACAACCGTACATAAAATCCAAGTTCGGAAGGATTAAGGATTTTACCAAACGAAGTAGATACCTTAAGCACACTCTCGTCCTCGGAGTGACAGGAGGATTGCAGTGTAACGTCGGCGACGGTTCCCCCCTGGCTCACGATGAAGACCTTCATCCCTTGGGACACTTGCCGGCCCGTCAGCACGGCGGTGTTCATCACCTCCCAGTTCTGCAACGGCGAATAGAAACGAACTCGATTAAAGCGTCGCCTTTGTCGCGGCCCGGGCGTCGCGGGACTCGTTAAAACGCTCTAAAACTCCATTTAGGATGGTCGACGACCGATTTAGCGATGCGATCGTTTCGAGGGATCACGCGGCCGCTTTTGTTTGCTCCCTAGGGCTCGCTGTCGGAAAAGTTTCGCGAAACGGCCGCAGACTCGCGCCAAGGACGGCCTTTTAAAGGACCTCTGCAGCCATGTTGGTGCATCAGACACTGGATAGCTTCGTATACGAACAAATCCACGGAACTTTTAGGTGTGCAATTGAAACAGAAATTATAAGCAATTCAATTTTGCCAACGATAAGTTGCTTCCTCCCTCAAAATTAAATTGCTTATAATTTTTAAACTAAAACGGGGCAAGCGATGGGCAAGCGATGGGCAAGCGATGGGCAAACGTTAGCAAAAAGAAAAGTTTCTCGAAAAATCGATTTTCGAGAGTGGGAAATTTATGGGCCTTTGACGAACAGATCTGGTGGAAAGTGAAGGTCCAAGGTTTTAGAATGTGGAAGGAAAATAGTGAGTTGGCAAGGCGATATAGCAAAAATATGATTAGGATTTCCATCATTACGAAATCGAGCGAACCATCATTGTAACGTACGTTCGTTAGCGGTATTCTGACCAAAAACTCGTTGATATTGCGAGCCGTTTCTGTCGCTTTTCAACCTGTTTTGAACTCGTACAAAAATGTTGGAGTTGAACGATGTGAACGGTGTCCTGTGAACAACGCTTTATCATTAGGGACATTTTTCTTTCGCCACTTTGCGGACAAAATATAGACGAAGGGAGAGTATGTTTTGATCGGTGGACGCATCGGTCGAATGATCGATGTGTTCGACACTTTTCGGGCGGCTTCGCGCGTTGTCATTGGTTTTGATGCAAGCGGCGAGAGGGAGTGCGAGAGTCCTTCATCTTTTTCATGTAATGGTCGTGCGTGCGAATGTGTTGTGTCAATCTTCTTATACCTTGCAATTTTATATCCCCAAATACATTTTATTTACTATTTCTCACATGTCTTATTTATTCGCCACCCTTGATCATCCCAAATCCTACATGGAGATTGCGACACTTTCTATATGTATACATGGGCCGTGCGCCCTCTTTCGTCGCGTTTTGTACGTAACCTAATGAAGAAGAAGAAGCACAAGCACGTGTACCGTTTGTAAACTTCCTTCTATTGTCTGTATGGAAACCGTAATAAATAGCACCAGATTCAAATCGACATCTTTCGCTCCGTTGTGGATAAAACAATTGACTCCTGGCATAGCTGGATCAGCCATCCCCCTGCGGGCGATTCCTTTATTGTTCCATATCATATACTCTATACCGTACGATAAACTTTTTTCTATAGAGTTTCCTATATCACAAATTATCATTCTATCAATAAAGTTTTCAACAAAAAATATTGCTCGTAACTGTTCCTTTTCTAGCATTCCTAAAATGATCAAAACATAATATTCTTCCTATATAACCCTCAAAGTGATTATACACAATGCCGATATTTATTTAAAAATTTATTAAAATTTCAAACGCTAAAGTTTGATCAAACGTGAAAGCCGCAATTCCTTTTGCACCAACTCAATACATTTACTAAAAATTCTGGTAAATGTATTACTAACATCCGTATACGTCCGTTGCAGTTCACGTTTCGGTGGTACATACAATACACACGTTCACGCGCGCGAGCACAGGCTGACCGTGGAAGTTATTCCATGCGCGCACTCGCCGGTTCGGTATAGTTTGTATGTGTACTTTGCAGCATGCAGACTGGGTGGAGAAAGGAACGGCGGTAGGACGAGGAACGAGCGAAGCGTCTGGTATACGAAGCCATTTCCAAGTTGGCTTCCGTACAGTCTACCCTTTGCAAGGAACATCAAACGACTCGGATATTGCAGCGAGGGAATTTAAATCTCTGACCCCGAGAGCCGTTCTCTACCCATCCACTCACACCTGCCCGTCTCGTCGTGTGCATGTCGCGACGGCCACCTACAGGGCTGGCTTCACGCGGAAGCAAACGATGGACCATATTAGGGCGCTTCGACAAGATAAATGTAGAAAAAATTGTTTAAGTTAGAGAAGATGAAAAGGCTTAACGAAGTGTAACTTTTCAAACTGGCCTGATTCTCGTTGATGACGTAAGTGTTTGGCAGAATCAAACGAGGAGATCGAAGGATGTTTGTTTCCTTCTATCTCCTTGGGTTAGTATTAGTTTATCATAGATTCTAAGAATAATTTGTACGAAGGGCAGGAACTTTCTTGTAGCGAGAGCCAATAGTAGGTATTACGTAGTATATCTATACAGGGTGTGTCAAGAATGTTGAAGGTTCTTGAAAAGGGTGGTGGTGTGTGTGGGGGGAGGGGAGGGGGGAGGGTGATTCGAAACAACTTTTTCCTTAGCGAAAATGTTGTCCGAGGATTCGTGAAGGAGATATTAACACTTTATCTACCGGGCTATTTAGAAACAGTCTTTAATTCAAAAAAGAATTTTCTATAGTAACATATGTCAATCTAGGCTGACAATAATTCCTTCATATTGTTACTAGGTACATTGAAAACCAAGCCTGTTTCCAGAAACTGAACATTCTAAGTAGACAACCATCAACGCAATAAATAAATTCGAATAGCTAAATACTGCAATTAAAAAGTCTATAAATACGGTTCCGGTAAATAAAGTGTTAACAGAAAACCCCGACCAATCAGAGCGCGAGTATCAAGGTGGAGCGCCTGCGGTAGCGTACGAGTGCGCGGCCGCCGAGCGCGTTGCCTATGCTACTGTGGCTGTCTAGCGCGTACCTATACTACTGCGGCTGTCTAGCGCGTAGCCTATGCTACTGCGGCTGTCTAAAGCGCTCCACAGACTGCGCTGACGCGACGTGGACCAACGTCACATCAGGCTCCGTGGGTCCACGTAAGACATGAAGCGGAGTCAGATTGACGCCATTAAAAAATGAAAATACCAAACTCCGCAATTTTTATCAGAACTTTACGGAAACAACATTAAACGATTCCTGATGTTTTTGCGATGAAAATGATACCACGCATGACACAATTTGGACAATAATTAACGAAATTATATGAAAAATCTGATTGTATAATTGAAAAGTTATTTCGTTAAAAATAGTTCGATTTACGCGATGTGAGATATCATTTTAATCGGGAGAACACCAAGAATCCAATGCCATCACGTTCACGTGGATTCGATGAAGAATAAAGAATTCGATTTTATGAAAAATTGATGAGTTCCCAGACCCTTGAGCGACCTCAGGTAGGCGCTCGGCCGAGAACAAAAGACGGGCAGTCCATCGTAAAATGATGAACTGCTGTACATAAAATGTTTATATTTTTCATCAGATTGTCGGGAAAATAATATCAATGGATTCCTTATGTTTTTCCGATAAAAATGATATCAAACATCACATAATTCGGATATTTTTTACCTGAAAAAGCAGCGAATACGTCAGTCTGTACTACGAACATCACTCATCAAATCGCTAACACCTTTTTTTGTCAAACGGACAATAATATAAGAAATAATCTTACCTCATAGGAAACTGATTGAGCAATAAGATGCTTTGATCATAATAAAGAATAATTTGAATTAGGAGCTCAACCACTTTCTATAAAAAGGGTTAGCTTCTAAACATATAATTATCAATATGAATAATATTCTAAATTTTAATGTATATAAATTTACAGAAAGAAGAATCGCTAATCAAATCAATTTCGTTAAAATTAAAATAAATATTGGTATAAATAAGTAAATAATTATATAAATTAATTTTTTCCATACAAAAAATTCCTTATTCAATAATTTTACAAGATCTGGTAATAATGCAGTTAAATATAAATTATTTCATACTTCTCGCTGCATTTTTTCGTACTTTTAAGCAATTATATTTAGAGCTGCTCACATAAATTAATGGTCATATAGATTCATATAAATTAACTAGAAATTCTTTTAATACTCTTTAGTGCAGTTTTAATGTTTTTGAAATTAGTTTATCTCTTAAAAATGGAAAACAGAATTCCAGAAAACACCCGGTCTCCTGACGCCTTCCAACGCTCACGGAAAATCTAGTAGGTTTGATATGCTCCTGACGCGTCAGAACGCATATTTCTTCAGATAGCATCAGCCCACGTCACGTCAGGGTAATGTGAACGTCTTCACGCAAAACCCTATGTTAGAATTTTAACTACAGCGTGTACCGTTAGATGGCGCTAGCCCACGTCTTCCACCGTCACGTCAGCGTAATGTGAACGTCGGCACGCAAAACCCTATGTTAGAATTTCATACCACGCGTCTTATGACGTGTGAGCCCACGTTATAAGACGCGTGGTATGAAATTCTAACAGGGTTTTACATGTGTGACCACGGCTCGTCAGAGCAGTCTGTGGGACGCTTAACGCGTAGCCTATCAAATATAAAAATATACTTTTAAAAATTCACGCAATAATAATGGTGCCCCCTAATAAATAAAACAAATTAAAGGTACGCTTGTTCGTGAAATTTCACAATCCGGATCCGTAGTTAACTGGGAAAGATTCTTGATTATTCCACCGCTGCAGAAGAAAAGGAATTCGCTATATCGAAGACATTTTGTATGCAAAACGATTGCGCCATTCATTGAAATAGCTGAGCCTCGATGAGGCAGCTGAGTCTATGTCTATAGCATAAGAAAGAGGTATTCATAGCTGCGCTGCTGTTGATCTTCGAGTCCTAGATCTTCTCCGCTATGATATCGCCAAAACCAGTCCCGCTTGCGCCTACATAGAGCAAACCCTCCCACACCTCATCCATCCTGATTATTTTCGTCGTTGGTGGAGCAACCTAAATTTTCTTTTCCATCTCGAATAGTTTCGTACAGCAATGATTGCAACGTGTACTTGAACTTTTTGAAATCGTGATAAACAAGCCATGTGGTTCACTCTGTTCAAGATGCTCTCGATCGCAGTTAGTCGTAACTTTGTACTTGGCTCGCTTCCCACTTTTTTAATTGCCTAATTGTAAATTACATCTATAAGTATAAATTTAAGAATAGAAAATGAGCAATATATTTATAAAAATATGTTATATTTTTATTTGATTTTTACATTAAAATTATTTCGGAATATGGGGAACTGTTAGGAGCTAACATGCTAAAATACATACGTATAGGAAAATGATGATAAAATGATTATTACAGAGAATTATCTAATATGCAAGAAAGAAATGACAAATATCAGAGAGGGATAAATTATTTATTGGATTACATATCTTTCTGCGCTTGCGTTTGTTCAGTGTATCATACTTGTCATTTTATAAAATAAAAATAATAACAGGAAATGTAAAATCTAATCTTTCCTGTTATTATTTTTATTTTATAAAATGACAAGTATGATACACTGAACAAACGCAAGCGCAGAAAGATATGTAATCCAATAAATAATTTATCCCTCTCTGATATTTGTCATTTCTTTCTTGCATATTAGATAATTCTCTGTAATAATCATTTTATCATCATTTTCCTATGCATATGTATTTTAGTTTGTTATCTTTTGACAAATACATAATGAAATTATTTTTTTTCTAGTAAATTAAACATTGAGTTTCGTCCGCTAGAATATTTGATCGCCTGCATAGTCCAATTCTGTCGACATAGTAATACTTCCTAAAGAAATAAAAGCAAACGCTATATTCATTGAAGATCAAATCTTACAAAATTTGTTCGCAGTCGGAAAATCCTCCAGCAACCATATCTTCTCCAGTTCTTCGTATCGAAAACAAACATTAAACGTAACGCAGCTGTTTAGTCATGGTGAATCGAAGTTTCTCGAAACTTGGCGAACTACGAGCGCGTCCTATGGCATCGGGTGAGAGTTTCTCGGTTTCGAACTGGCGAAGTTCATGGGAGAAATCTCTGATCCACTTAGTGAGTTCGGTTCTCCGTCTCGGTGAGATTTAGCTATGCATTATCGGGAAGGCTGGGGCTCGTCAAAGGGCTCGAATCCCGGCGTGGAATTCCCTAGTCAGTTTCTTATCCTCGCGGGCTGATGGGCTTGGAATATTTATTCCGTCGAGTATCAACTTCCGCCGAAATATTTTCTTCCCGTTGATTAAACGCTTGGGAGCTCCTCGGTTAGGTTACCAGGAAAACCTGGTGTCAATGTTGGCGCTAAGCTTGGTCCAAAGGGTTTACGAGGAAAAGCGGGACGTGGGTCTCTCTTTTAATTAAAAACTTCCCCTTCCCACTCCGCCGATCCCGCCACGAGCAGGGAACGCCAATTAGAGTAAGGATAATCAAGAAGCGGCGCGGCGGCAGGCTTCCGACAACTTCTCGGTCGCGACACTTTCAAAGGAATATGTAAGCACATTAATTAACCGATTAATCAATCACGATGCTCGCTCGCGACACAGTCTTTGCGATCGTACCGACTGTGCTCCTCTCTACTGACCGAGTGTTACAATTTTAGGCCGTTGAGCTCCTTGACGCTGAGCTCCGCATCTTGCTTGGATCAGACACGAGACACGACAAGATTCGTATCTGAACAAAAATATTTAACTACGGATATTAGATGAACAGCTTTTGATACGTTATTCGTTGGATTCAAATTACCCGAGCTAAAGGAGGGCCAGCGGGCCCCAATAGATGAAAAGAGATACTGCAAACAGTATTAAAAGAATGCAGGAGTCACGCAAGACGACGATCAGAAGAATTGTGCAATAACTTTGTATAATAAGTTACGCGCTTTAAACAAATGAATGAATGAAGGGATGGTTGAGTTTTCGATGATAATCTGGCGTCGTCAAGGGGTTAATTCGCGCGAAGACGGATGGCGAAAGGAAGTCGTTGAAACTAAGAACAAAATCATTTAACTCGTTCTAAGCTTTCGAAATCCCGGTCAAAGGGACGAGCATCGAATAAATTTCCACGAGGGCCGTATCACTGGCAGACCGACGATAAAAACTGCACACCAAGGGGAGAAGAGCTTTATCTCCTGAGCAAAACGAAATCACAACCCCCGTAACACCTGGAGCGTTAACTTAATGGCGCTGGCTCTTTTTATAACAAGAAGAACCGTGCACTCTATTATTAGCGTCTGTATATTACGGGTAAACTGCACAGCATGTTCACCGCACCCCTATTAATTTTGATGTTACTCGGACGATCAATTTTATTTTTATCATAGTACGAACTGTCTTTCAACTCGATGACGTTAGAAATTCGTTTTTGCGAATTATTTTATCCCGATAAAGATGAAACTCCAAATTAGAAAAGGTTAAGCGTATTCGATCACTAAGTGGCTTTTAATATTGCGTTCTGGGACTCATTTGTATGTACACTATCGCTCAAAAGTATCCGGACATTTGTGAAATATGTATGTATTAGCATTGCATAAAAGTTATTCGAATACCTAAAGTAGTGAGCAAATCGATAGATATTTCGTAAGAAACTAATAAAAATCGATTTCTTATGAAATATCTAACGTTTTAAATTAAAACCAAGCTTACACTAAAATTAAATACTGGATTCATCGATGTATCCGCCGCGGTTAGATATTACCGCTTGCACTAATCTTGCACTAATTCTTATCTCTCTCAAGTTTACATAAACATGTCATCAACGTTTACAGACACTTAATGCATATCGAAGAACTCCCTGAACTCGTTCTACATAGAGATGAAACAAAGTGGAACTTGAGATTCTTTTAAGCATTGAGACCGTTCAATTAGATTTTGTATTTTCAGGTAGGAATTTTATTTCTCCATACTCATTATATAATATATACATAAAAATTAATTCTATTACGCTTCGATACCTCAAAAAATATAACATAAATAATTACAATTTCGTACAAAGTTAAACTATGTTTTATAGAACAGAAAAGTGTCCAGATACTTTTGAGCCGTAGTGTATTCTTTCTTTCTTTTGGGTAATTACGAATTATACTCGTAGAGTAATCGGAATTCTGTTATTTCTTTGTAGAGAAATTAAAACCGCTTTGCGGAGGGATTTTTCGATCGAAGTATCACGAACATCGTCAAAAACTCGCGCAAAGATCAAAAGCCTTTCGTCGTACGAGGGTTAAGAATATGGTTCATGGCATCGTTTGCTTTGTCATCGGGAGGAAAGCATTATCCTTTGACGTCCCTCGTACCCAAACCCTTCTTCCGCAATCGGAAGCCTTTGCTCCTCTTACCTAAAAAGAGGCCGGATCGTTGATCGAGCAACAAAGTGGAAGCGGATTTTTGCGCGGATGGTCACATGCCAGAGATGGAAAAAATTCTTATCTAGATAAAAATTTGAATTTAAATTGTAAAATGATGTACATATAGTGTACATGAGTGTATAGTACACTCTATAGATGTTATAGATGTCTTTAGGTTTTATGGACTTTAGGGTTGAAAAAGTTGCAAAAAATAATTGTTTCAAACTGTTACATGAAACTTTTGACTGAAACCGTTAGAAGAACCGTTTTATATTGTTTCTGCACATTTCTAAGAATATATCCATTGCATAGAATTTTTTGATTGATTGGGTATCAATCAACACTCATTATAGATTAACAATTTTCAAACTTCATTAGAGCTTGTACAATTGTCATCGTGAACAGTTTTATCGCTATTTAAACGTGTAAGTTAATTATTAGCTGTAACATTTGAAATTTATTGATATCTGTGCGCGGACAAAATTAATTTCAACTTTACTTTACTCTCCTTACAATTAGAAGCTTATTTTTGTCAAACACTACCGCTAAATTATGTTTTGATATATAGCCGAATATAGTTAAAATATATTTTTAGAAACGTAGAGAAACGATGTATAAAGAATCGTTTCGAATTCGACATGATAGTGATTCTGTAGAACTGTAAATGTGGACGATATAAGCTAGAACTTTTGTGATCTATAACTGTTGTAACACCATTTTGGTTTTTACAACTGTTTTGAGAACCAGAATCAATATCACAACTATTTTCAACCCCTGTTATACATATAATTATTATTCTTCGAATGTAATACATAATTTTATCGTATTTAGTCAGAGGTTTCCTTTGAATAATCATTTATTGTATATATTTAATGTTATATAATGGTGTTCGTAGATGAACAATACATTTCTAAATAATAACAAAATGGTAAAACATGTTACGAAAATACTGTCAGAGTAGATTTGGAGTCCAACTTCCTGGTGCATGTTGGGTGAGCGAAGCCTACACCAACAAGTTTTGATTGATCCCGCATAAATGCACTTAGGTAGAGAAAACTGACATTCCCTACCTAATTGACCAATAGAGCATCGGTAAAAGTAAATATGGCGTCGCATTAACCAGTCAAAACTCCAAAAGTGCTCAACTTGAAATACACATAACTTTTAAACCGTTGGATTCTTACCATTAAAACTTAGATTTATGAATTTTAGGCATCGAAAACTACTAAATGGTAAAAAAAAGTCAATAATTTTTAGTGTCCCGAAGTAAAGTTTAACCTAAAAATATCCTGTTTGACTTTAATATGGTATATTTATTAATTCTAAAAGGCACTGTTGTCGTAAGTAATGGCAATTTTGATGGAAAAGCAAACGTACACATATTCGTTAACACTTTATCTACCGGGCTATTTAGAAACAGTTTTTAATTGAGAAAAGCATTTTCTACAGTAACATATGCCAATCTAGACTGACAATAATTTCTCCATATTGTTACTAGGTACATTGAAAGCCAAGTCTGTTTCCAAAAACTGAACATTCTAAGTAGACAACCATCAACACAGTAAATAAATTCGAATAGCTAAATACTGCAAGTAAAAAGCTCGGTAAATAAAGTGTTAATATCCCTCGAGGGGTTAGAGAAGTGAGTGGCGCCTCGAAAAAATCATCAAACCACT
>NC_071979.1:3323236-3383823 GCF_026283585.1 Hylaeus volcanicus
CCCTCAAGGGGTTAGAGAAGTGAGTGGCGCCTCCAAAAAATCATCAACCACTATTATGTAGCGTCCTCATTCGTCGTCTATTGTTCGAATAAAATTCCGCCCGTTTGTGGCACACGCCGCGTACTCGTTTCGGCGGTATCGATCGGCACTTCTGCCGGCGGTTATCGTGCAACTTAGCGGATTCTTTTTCAAGAGAGCTTGGAGGAGGGCGTGGGTGCGCACGGCAGGTCAGGAGACCGTGAGGCTGTGCGGTTGGCTGAGGCCGAGGCTGAAAATCGTGCCGGTTCGTCGAATGGCGATATTGGTTCACGTGTACTCGTCCTTCTATTCCAGCAGCTGAATTCTTCTATTTCCGGGCAGCCCGCGATGCTGCCCGTGGAATTCACGTTGCACGTTCGAGGGCACAGTTGTCGGGAATGAAAATCGTTGCGCACGTAGTATCCACACCGAGTTCGGGACCGGTCCTCGAACGATTCGAAATTACATCGGACCTCCTTTATCGCCGTCGCGTCGTTTTCGAATCTCGTGTCGCGGGCACATGTATCGAATCGCAAACATTGTTTCAAATGTTTTCGTTGCGGGCCGCAGAGAAATCGATTTCGTGACTCGGTTCGCGACACGTTTGATGCGGTGGCCGTGGCATGGTACACCATAGCGAGCCGGAAAGAACATTAGCGGGACGGCACAGGGGGAACAGTCACGGTTGCCAACTTGGGCCTTTGTCCGTAGATTTAGGGGGAAAATGTATGGGCGGGAACTTTTCGAGGGGATAACATTTTTTAGGGGGACTTTTGGGGAACAAATTTTCTAGAATAATTTTTTAGAATAATTTAGGGGTTTTTTAATGGCGGCGCTCCTAAGTACACACAGAGTCGCACACATTTCTGTTCGTTAAGGTAGTTGTTCCCCGTTGAAATTTTGAGTTAATTGACCATCTAGTTACGAGGTATATAATTAATTTATTACTCATGAATGTCATCATACTCATAATGAATAATTAATTAACTAATTAATAACTATTCGAATGGCGAAGATACGATGCCGAAAGACGAAAATATCAATTAAAACCAGACTCGGCCCTAACTTTTCAAGACCACGTACAAAACACCATCAAATATTTGAGAGACACCAACCTGTTCCATAAAATATAAAATATCCTCGTCGCTAATGACCGTGCAGTCGATGCGATATAAAGCCACTATTTAAAAAAAAAAAAAAAAGAAAAGAAAAACAACACACACGAAAATATGTACAATTCTATGTGAATAGCAAATTTTCAAGACTAGATTGTTGCGCGGATGATCGCCAGGGTTTAAATCCCCAAGTTGTAATTTTCTTGTTAATTTATCTTTTTTTATTTATTACATTTTTACACGTAACGACACTTATTTATTTTTAACTAAATTTTAAATCAAATATCTTTATTTGTGAGAAACTGTAATAAATAAATGATCGAAATATTTCGGGGGGTTTTAAATAAAATTTAGGGGTTTTTTTTAACTTGCACGAGTAAAAAGGATATGGTTCTACTTAACTAACATTTTGACCTCTAATTGTATCTAGGATAGTTAAATTTCAGGTGTTTTTTTTAAAACAGGACGCAATAAGGAGGTAGCTCCAAACATTAATACTCCACCCTCCACTCTGAGAAGGAAGGATGGAATCCGGAACGACGTTATTTCATAATACCTATGCTATGAAAAAGAAAAAGAAAGAAAATTTCGAAAACCTGAATTTTAAATGTTCTTTTTAATTTCCTAAAAGTTTGAAAAAATGGAGCTGCCTCCTTATTGATGCACACCTCTCAATTATCGACACAAGCAGAAGCTCTCGCTACTATTACTTTTTGAAAATTGTACATATATACCTATTACTTGTTCTTGCCTATAAGGAAAAAAGTTAGACCTATCGAATACAAAAAAAAAAGAACATCAAATGTCTCAGGGGATCTTTGAGCAGGAAGAAGTGATATTTTTGATATTGAGAGATCTAAGGTGCACACGTTGTATCTTTTACCCTATATTAGGATTAGAAAACGATAAATCGTGCTCAAAAGCCCTAATAGTGCCGATTATACGTAGCTCCACAAAATGGGAGTTACGTGTAAAGCCGACTATGATTGACAGAGCAACCCAGTTCATCGAATGGAAATGATTCGCGCGGAGACCGTACCTTGGAAATTGGCAGAACAGCTTGGATATCGTCCTTCTGTATCTCAAGACGCGCCTGCAGCTTCCGTCTCTCAGCGTGATGATGGGTATGGTGCTGCACATGCCTCTGCTGCAATCTTTGCTGCAGCTGATCCATTCCATTCAGCTGGGAGCCGTTGTCCTCCTCGTCCTCGTAAGCGTAACGTACGCTCCATACGATCCGACCACCGTCCCAATTTCCCTCCACCCCCTCCTCGCTGGCTTCCAAAAGCATCGTCAGAATTTCCTCCGCCGATCTGGAAACCAACCAAAAGCGTTCTTAGCGGCAAAACCCTTACCACTTCCTGTAAATTGCGCAGCAATGTTGGGGGAGCGGTCACACCCAGGGACGAGCAAAAATCTTATCTAAATCAAATACAGTGAGTATTTGGTAGGTTTTTTTTTCAGTTTGTAGAAAATGATTTAAATATTGATAGAAGTACAAAGGCAAGACGAAGTGTCATTGATGCGGTCTCTTGCTATCGACAACTGCTTGCTGAATGAAACAGGCCTAGACCAACGACTTTCGATGACTCCGTCGCGAATAAACAAAAAGTATCAAAGAAGGAAAAACCTTCCTCGGTCACAAACACGACATCTTTACTCGAAGATTTCTTGATTTTCATGATAGTTTCATGAATAAAAGTGAATATTAGCGATAAATACGTTCACAATTGATGTAATAAGAAACTATTTAACAATGAATGTTACAAAATAAAACAAAAAAAGAACACTTGTCTCCATTATTTACGTTTTAACTACTTGCGCTGGAAAGACGTGCCACGCACGTCGTGATGCTGTTGTCACAGAATCGCCAAGTAGGTGGTATGTAAGTCGTTATGCAATTGTCACAGAAACAAAAACGACGTGGATTATATTTGTATAACTTTATAATCAATCGATGTTCTATATTTCCTTCAAAAAACTATTCCAAATAAATTAGTTTAGAAACTATAAATCTTTTTCCGATTTCTCTGAAGAATCGAACACTACATGACGCCTCCCCGCAAATTACACTGGATGGTTCTGGTACACGCGTTGGTGAATTTTTTGCCAGTGCAAGTGGTTAAGATGACCTCGTTTGACGTTCGTTTAGCGCTGGAACTTATTGGAACGTATATCTATCTATATAAATAAAACTGAAGTGTCTGTATGTAATTTCGAAATAATGCTTTTTTTAAACTTTTAGATGACTTTTGCACCTTGCTAAAACCTAAACATGCTTTTGCAACATTTTTGTCTGTTGTCTCTTTGTTCTTAGAATAATAGAAAGCTACACTATCCCTGAGTAACATAGGCTGTGTTTTATTTTAATAAAAATATGTTTTCAATTTGAAATCTCAAAATTTGTAAATCAGGACAAACATCTATTCACTTTGTTACAATTTATCTTGGGCAATAAAATCAAATTGTATTATAACCTTGTAATAATTTTTTTCAACATATTTTACACCGTAATTTTATAATTTCTGTAAAACTGTTACAAAAATCGTGTCGGTTAGTGGAAAACAAAGTTGGGATATTAAAAGGTTAAAAGCAATTTAAAAAAATACATATATATAAATTCGTAATATGTTATTACATGCATTATACCACAATTCGTAAAACGTTGCTTGTCAGGCAAATTTTATAAAACTACTCTCTGGATCAATTTAGATTTATTCATGATTTACCCTTTGAAATCAATACTTTCGTTTTGACCAATTTCACCGAAAGCTTCTACAGGCGGCACGCTTTCAAACACTCACTGGATTCGAGTAAAGTGTTGTTCGTATTTGGATGTTATGCTTTAAAATATGACGGTGTAGTAACTGGATTATTAGTATCATATATGTATGCATGACGCGACGTTCAACCTTTTAAACAAATAGATTTTACTGACAGCTGCGCACGTAGCTAAATTCCATGTTCAAAAGTACAGAATTTTCGGAATTAAACTTTTCCATATGCGTAGCAGTTTCCGATATATTGGAAAAAATAGGTTTTCCGTTCCAAACATCGAGGGTTGTTTTTCATCAGCTCGGTACAGATTTCTACTGATAAAAAATCTATGAATAAAATATTTACGTACGTAGTAAATCATGAAAAGCATTCTTCAAAATTTTGTTGCAAATGAAAACACTCCATCCCATTCAAGAAAACGCGAGTGACCGTCCAACCTCGGAAAATATGATTTTGAGATCATTTTTTTTGTATATAATATGCTCCCTTCCAGATCAAACAATGTTTTGTTAGAGAACATTTTTCTATCACCAAAAACGCGCGAGATATTTAAGACGCAAGAGTTAGGTAGAACACCCTGTATAAAAGTAAGCGCATTTTTTTCTGCAAAAAACAACTTTTAACATTTGGTTATACGTCATTTTTCTAAATAGCGATATTTTCTCAAAAGCTGCGATTAAGTATTAGTTTTAACATTGCTTCAAAGAAATTGGTTGGAATTTTTAATTTTAGATGATCCAGTTTTGCGTAACATATGCAGTTCCAAACCGTCTTATACAGCCCATAGTATCGAATAAATGAGTTCACACAACCATTCGAGCGTGATTCAATTTCAATGCGATTCTGTGACATTAAATTGTGGCAGAAAAATACATTAACAAATTCATGCTACCCATCAGCATCAATCGACTCTACATTTGATCAACAACTGCCATTTCAACATCTTTTTTCACGGATACTACTTCTGGAGGTTAGTCGAATATGTGTATGTAATTGTTTTTATTAATTTTCAGTCAATATGTGTTAAAAAATGGGCTCAAAGGGAAACCGATAGAATCGTTTATTTTGAAATGATTATTTTCGTAATTCATAATTAGACTGCGGATCTTTATGTATTTATAAGAAATTTGAATGTGCAAAAACCTACAAATGGAGTACAATATGGAAATACAATATGGAAGAATATGAAAAAGATTGAAAGTAAAGTTCATGTTATAATATTTGCAAAATAAAATAAATTCTTATTTAGGTTCAATTTTTGTAGGCAAGTTCGCGAAGATTTTATTTCGCATAAAGATCCGCGGTCTAATCATAATCCTTGCGTAAAAAGGAACGACTAAACGCGTATAATCAGTAATTAAAATAAATAGTTAAAATATCAGAGTTCGTAGTCGTCATTCCACGTCATAAATACCAAATTTCATGAAAATCAGAAAACTTTTTCTATTTCTGTCCAGGATTTTGGCGATTTCAACCACGCGCCGTCTCGTACGAAGTTTATCCCCGTCAATCAAGGATCCAGCTCAGCAACGTTGACGACCCCTACGGTACGCGGACGGCGTCTGACGTAGCCGACGGTTCGGACGGTAAATTGCACGTCGAGAGACGCAGGGGCCGTGTAATTGGATCCAACAGGAAAAATCAAGCGCAGGAGGAAACGTTCGGGTTTATCCGCTTAAATAGTCGCGGTAAGGCAGAGCGAAAGCAGCATCGCGACGGTGAAACGTCGTTGCGTCGAGTGTTTGTCGAGGTTCGAGAAGTTAACGAGGAATTCTACGATTAGCGAGAACGACTAACTCGCGACGAGGGTGAGTTTCCAGTTTACAAATGGTTAGCGTTACGTAACGCGAGTACAGAAGGCCGTACTCTTAGGTTTCGTCTGCAAAGAGAATTTCCTAGGCGAAATTTCGACTTTCTAACGAGCGTATGCATAATTATAGCGCTTGAAATCCCGAAGTCAATGATTACGGTTTTGAGATTATACAGTGAACGGTTTTCGAGATAACTTTGTAAGATGAAAACTTGGATGTGCGATTATCTTGCGAGCTACGACCTTAATTAAACAGCTGACGGTAAGGCGAATATCTTCTGGACTTTAGTATACAGGGTGGTCCACCCGACGTGTGCTCCTTTATAACTTCCAAAATATGCGTTGAACGGAAAAATGTTACATAAAAATGTTACATACAAAAGTTACATGGTTTAAAAGTGTACACTATGTAGTGCATTAATTTTGTTCACAGGTGGAGTAGTTTTTGAGATTTAAAGGACAACTTTGTTTCTTTAAATAGAATACTATATTTTTTATACAAAGACATGGTAAAGTGTCGAATTCTAAATAAAAAAGTATTGATCATTGTTAGCCCTAAACCTAATTCGTAACTAGTGCTTTCACTTGATTACTTGAAAATTTTCTTCGCGTAATATTACACGGTGGCCACTGGTTAGAGAAATCAGGAAAATCAGGGAAAAGTCAGGAAATTTTTTCATAAGTCAGGGGAACAATAGTGGAATACAAAAATGTACACAAAAAAGTGGGGATAGCAAGACGCTTATTTCGAGGCGAAAAACAATTGCTTATTTCGAGACAATACTGTACCTGTAAAAAACAATCTATTTCGCCGTAAAAACGCTCTCTAGTTGACGCACGAAAATTTTTGTTAAAAATTGATTTTGAAAAACATCGTCCCTATTACCTAGCACTTCATCAAGAGCTCCACAGCTGTGAACATCGCTGTTCTGCGGAAATCTGTGATAAGGTTGAACCTCCAACTTGATATTACGTTAAGAAAATTTTCAAGTAATAAATTGAAATTACTCGTTAGCTATTAAGTTTAGGACTAATAAAGGTCACTACTTTTTTATTCAGAATTCGATACTCTACCATAGTTTTGTATAAAAGATATAGTATTCTATCTAAAAAACCAAGTTATCCTTCGAATCTCCGAAACGCCTGGACCTGTAAAAAAATGAACCCACTGCATAGTGTACCCTTTTAAACCATGTAACTTTTGTATATAACATTTTTTTTGTGCAACGCATATTTTGGAAGTTATAATGGTCCACACGTTGCGTGGACCACCCTGTATTAGTACTTTATTACTTAAAGTAAAATTATAAGATTGAGTTCTAGTGATCTCTGGAACGCGAATGATCTGGGACGCGTATCCCTCTAAAAAACAGGTACTTAGCATCATATTAATGAATAACGAGGGATGCGATGCAATTACAAGGTAGCTCCATTTTTTTTATGGTTTTGAGGCTAGAACATAATCATGGATTTAAAACATTCCATTTTTTTGTGGTGCGATAAAGAGGAAAATTTGAAAAAAATGGAGCTACCTCCACATTGCAGCACGCCCCTCAATTTCGAGAATCAGTTTAACTGTGCCAGTGGACAATTTCGACGAAATGGAAGAACAAAACGTCCGAACGGAGATCCTCCAGAGTTCAAGGGTCATGAAATCGTGAAATTCAGAGCGAGAACCCTGGCATCGCATCGCTATGGAAATTCGCGAATGCGAGGAGGACAAAAGAGGGGATTAATGGAAACACTTCGGAGTCATTCTGCCCTACTCGCAAGAACAGAACGTAGTCCGTTTTGTTTTTTCGTTCTAGAGCCTCGCTCGAGTGGCAGAAGGTCTTTTCGTTTCCGTTTTCGCGCAGTTCGATGATATTCTGTTCGAGATAAAATCGCCGAGAATCGAGGGAAGCGAAGAATCGTGAACGAAATTAAACAGGGAATTTTTCGCCGTTCCCGAGGAAAGGAATCCGAATTAAACCAGCTGAAGGCAATACCGAGAGCTGCGAGAGCGACGTGTTCGGGAATGGATCGAGATCGACGGGAAATAGAATCGAAAGGAAACTGGAATACAATTAGTAGCAGACGGGTAATTCTCGAGTCGACATTATTTGCCTGGAGTTTCAGCTACCGGTACTTATGGATCGGAATATATTTTTATTCTAATAAACTTTTGTTCGAACGGGTTCCTGCGTTTCTATCAGCTAGATCGATTTTTCTCGTCGGTATATGTAACGAGGTCAGGTTATGTTGCGTAACGGTATTCTTAATTGCATCTTACCTCGCAGTGCGAGGCTCGCACGTACAAAGATGAGCAAAACTGAACACACTTTATAAATTTTTGTAAATATGTCAGTATATCTCGAAACTAAAACATTGTAAAACAAATGAATAATATGGGAAAGCGATCAGCATGTAAAATTTGTTAAACCCGCTTAATGGTTTGGGTTTTTTTATTCATGTATTTTTTATTCTGTTAATCAAATGCTTGACATTCTATACACATTTTGTTGCATATTCTCGTATATTTTTAAAAACGAACGAAAATATCACAGAGTAGCGATTCTAACGAGAATGATATAAAGAAGTGGATGGAAAATAATGGGACTAATTGTGTGAGGAGCGATATCGAAAAAGTTGTTAAAAGTTTCAAGAACAATGAAGGAGAAAATAATTTTAACAACGTTTCACGCGCTCTACCAAGCATTTACTGTGTCAGAAATAACTTCGTTGAAACAGCATCCGACCTGAGCAGAAAGTAATTTCACCGAAGCAATGACATTAAGAAGAATGTGTTGGTTGGTAGGTGAGATTGGAAAATGAGAACGGAGAGTGATGGAAATTGGTGCATTTAAAATTTCATTTGGAGTTTTCTATTTTGACAGCGGAATATTCTTTAATATATTATCTCTCTTTCTCATTGTCTATGAAAATTCGATAATTAAATTGTCAGGAAAAATTACTTATCGGAATATTCTTAAATTAGTTCGGGTATTCAAGGTTCGGTGTAATCTTTCGTCAAGTGATCGTAAATTAAAAACAATAGAAGGTACTTTTCGGAGTTATGAAGAATGTCCCTGACAAACTTGAATTATGTTTACGATATGAGATAATAAAATGCACTCTTCGCTCATAAAATGCGTTTTCGTGATGGCAGTGCTATTAATCATTACTTTATGAGATACAAAATGTTGATTAATAGTGAAAGAACCTTTTCCAAAAATACTGATCAATGAACTTGAATACCATTTAGAGGCAATCACTCCTGCTTTCAAATATAAATACAAAAATCCATCAATGATATAACTCGTACTGGTTATATCGATCAACTCTGGTCGAGTTGTTAGTACTCGTTAAAATTGATTTCGACTATATATTTTGGTATCTCAAAGGTAAACTGTTTTTAAACTACATTTTAAAAAATGTAACGAATTAGGGTAATAATGAGAAGTATAATAGGAGTTAAGTATATAAAAGTGTACGTTTCCTTTAACAAAACTATGCGGTAAAAGTGTAAATAGTATATAAATATTATGCACTAAATGAATACTAACTCTACAGTGATGAAATACGTCGAAATTGCAATTTTATCTGCCGCAAAATCACGGAAAAAGAATATAAAAAATTCATCTCATTATTGTCATTTTTGTTCTTTTGCTCCTTTTATCGTTAATTTTCAAATTTGATAGTATACAAATACACTCGAATACACCATTCGAAAAGTGTTACTTTCCTACAGCATTAAAAAATATTGGAATGTGGTAGACATGCAACACGTTACAAGGCTTAATTTAATTTTAATTAAGGCTTAATTTACTTTTTTTTTCTATCATTAATTACAAACACTTGTTTACGTCGTCTAAAGGATTCGTTCGAAAGGTTTGCACGAAACGTACAGTTTGGGAAACGCTGCTCTAAAACACGATTTTATCGGGGACATAGGTCTCGATGATGCGTATTTTCCCGATCTATGATCCACAAAACCGCAGCAATAAATTGCGCTGATTTCGCACGATTCGAAGAAGGAGGGAGAGAGAGAGAGAGAGGGAGCGAAAGAAACAAAGAAGAAATCAAACCAGAGCATCGCAGGGTTACCAGTGATAACAACTTCCTCCACACAGTAATGGAGTAACGTATACACTGTATACTATACAGTGATTGGCTGCTCAAGCATGAGTATTGGAAATTTCAGGGAATAAAAGTGTTTATTGCTAAAATCAAAAAGTAAAAAAATTGTTACTACCACGTTAAAAGAACTTAAGAGATGATAAAAGGCTCGTATCGTTTCTTGCATATGCAAAAAATTCAAGACAAACATTAATTATTTCTAAGAAACGACAGCGATGGAACCAGTTTGCAATATAAGAATTGTCATACTTCTGTAATAGTAATTGACTTGATACTACATAATGATTATACGAGTTGAGACAATTCTTACTAATTTAGTACATGCAAAACTATTTGAATTCCATTAGATAGGAATATTTCCGTGATATTTCCGATTTATTTGTGCCTACAAATTGACTTTATAACATATGAAATATAATTAAATTGAATTGTGGTGGAGACAAATTTACTTAAGCGATCGAGATACCTATATATCATATTTTATTAAATAAAAGAGGCGTATTTCTAAATAAATAATTTTTGACTGCCAATGTTTAGGCAAATTTATATTTTCACCAAAACAGAAAAAGAATTGAAACTTAAAGGAAAGTATATATGTTGTATTTTCTAAACGGTATAAAATGTACAGTCGGTCCCATAAATCCTTAACCCTCAGATGCCTGATTTTCCAAATTACATTTAAAAGAATATCAACGTATTTATTATTTCAACAATTTAAACAGCTGACGTTTAGTTTTTAAACTTTTGTTCAAAAGAACATTATTCAATGGTAACAAACATACAGCCAAATATTAAAGACAAACCAGTTGTAAGTGTACCATTCGATTTAAAAGTCCAAAAAGTTCGATTTCAAGTTTGAAACTTAGGCCATTTAAGGGTTGATTGGAGTACAGAGTCACAAGTCTTCGTAAAAAATAGTATATTTCTCATTTTACTTAATTTGTTGTATCCGGATATCCGAATATTATTATGATGTCCAGATTTCTTATTCAGGTATCTGAATAGTACAGAAATTCGCATAAAACTCTGAGCCCTAATTTCGGCTGGTAACATTTGCGATCTGATAATTGCTGTTTTAAGAATAGTACAGAATGGTATAGAAATGTTGGTCAATGTATGAGAATCGACAACTGTATACGTTACCCTACTCTTCTAGGTACTCTTTCTTTTTTCGCACGCAGACTTTTGAAACGAACGTTTCCGCGTTGGCGACCCGATAAAATCTCTTTCCAATTCTTGCCCACACGACCACAGCTCGCTTTTCCAACGTTCGTTTACGACGTCGTCTGCATATCCCCGGAGCCTCTTACGTCTCTGGAGCAGTCTTCTCAAAGCTTTCGGAACCTCTTTTCTTTCACGCCCTCGAACAACCACCCGGAAACCGGAGAATCATATCGTACATTACATCGTTAGTTCAGTAAATTCATCGGGTAGTGTACTGCGAATTAATTGTACATAATAAAATCAAGTATAGAATAAAATTTATTAGTTAACACCCTTAATTATAATCTGTTTAAAACTATATTCTCTATCGAAATCCCTGTTTAAATAACAAGAAAAATATCCCGGTCTATTGAAAATTTCGTTTGATAACGGCCAAACAAAAATGTGACTACAATTTATTCGTAATAAAGCTACGATATTCAATTCGGTTGTAGAACGCACCGAAGGCGGTAAAACGAGAATAAAAGCATAGCTATGGAGGCAGCTAATGAAATTAAATGGAACTCATTACATTGCAAACAAGTTCGCAGAATGCGAATTCGACCGGAAAAGTCGCAACGCGTGGTCACTAAACAAGTACAGCAATGTCTCGAAATAATTTTTGTTTGAAGTCGCCCGTGGAGTGAGAGATCCGAAAAGAAGCGAGAGGTCCGTGAAAGCGAGAAGCCAAACAGATCAGTGGAAAGAGCACAGAAGAACATGTTTAATGTTTTCTCTTTCTCTGGCGTGTGTATTTTCCGAAACAATACCGTTAGTTTTATGTAGTTTGGCGTTACACGAAACCCCCTGCTTTTTAACCGACTTCGAAAAGGAGGAGATTCCTCAATTCGACACGTATTTTTTTTTTATATATGTTACTTCTACCCCTCGCTCGAGAACAAAATCAAACCAAATAATAGCATACCTCCCTCGAAATAAGCAGCTCGCCGGTCCCGACCGAGTTGCTTATTTCGAGACAATACTGTACTTAACTGTTTGACCTACAAAGACGAGTGAGACTCGTGGTAAGAAATTTGGGTCATAAACGATAAATACGAGTTTCATTCATTATACTTCGTTCGGACTTCCTACCTTCCTGTTTACTGTGGCCCGTGCAATCGGGAGATAACCTGTAGGTTAAAGGGGTTAAAATCGACTCGAAATGCTTTTCTATTTACTAAAATACAGTACGCGTGTATAACGCATACAAGCTTACCAAGTACTTTAATTCTTATACTTTCATCCCCGAAGTTTAACGTTTACGAAGACGAATGAGGTTAGGGGCTTACGAGAGTCTCTCAGGCGTTCAATCCACTCGCAAGGAAAATCCACTCCGCGACATTGAATTACATTTCCAAGAAGAATCATCCCGCGGTTCCATCGCAATTTTCGTCGCGCGTTCTGCGCGTAAACTAATAATAAACTAATCTTCGACGGCGCCAATTTATCAACATCCGTATTCCCCGTGAGTACCACTGCTCTCCGAATGCGTCACATCTTTCAATCGCGAGCTTATCGGTAGCACGGTGGCACAGCTATATATAAGACCGCGCGGAGACGCGTCGACGAGTTCGAAATCGGCGTATTCGAGACGACAAAGTTTACTTTTTCGCGCGGTAGACATGCGTTTCAACGCGTTAATAATCGCTCTGTCCGTAGTTGCGGTGGCTTCGACAATATTAACCGAAGCACACCCAGTGGCGCAAGCGAACGATGATAACGTCGAAAGAGTCGAAAACGTTGAACAGGAGACCGCGCCGGAAGCAAAAGCAAAAGACGGTGTCGTTGTCGCTCAACCAGCCACCGACATCTCGAGCGAAGAATCTGCTAGTAGCGAGGAAAAAGCAAAAGGAAAAGCTAAAAGAGACGTTGACCGTGAGCTGAACCTCGAGAGGCTGGTCGAAGAAGAAGTTCTTCAGAGACAAGAACGATCCGCCAAGAAGAAGAAGGACGACGACAGTAGCAGCAGCAGCAGCAGCAGCAGCAGTAGCAGCAGTAGCAGTAGTTCTTCCAGTGAAGAGGACGACAATAATCGTAAAAGAAAGTCCAAGGGAAAGGACTGCAATAATAACGCCGATGATAGCGACGACGACGACGACGACGACGATGATGATGATGATAGTGACGACAAGAATAACAAAAAATGTAACGACAGCGACGATGATGACAAAAAGAAGAAAAAGAAGAAGGGAAAGTGCCAGAAAAATAGAGACGATAGCGACGACGATGACGACGACGACGACGACGACGACGATGGGAAAAAGTGCAATATAAAGAACAGGAGGGACGTAAAACGCGGGAAACGAGATGTCGACGGGGCTTCTGATGATTCGAAAAGCGATTCCTCGTCCGAAGAGAAGAATAAAGCTAAGCCGCGGCCGGCGCGGTTCGCCGATGGCGAGCAAGGCAAGGATCCGGACAGTAGTAGTTCGTCCAGCGAGGAGAACAAGAAACCAATTATCGCGTCTAATTAAGAGTATGAGGTAAACGTAACGGTGGAAGAATTTAAACGGGAATGAGCGAATTATGTGGCAGCCAGGTTCGAATAAAAAAACTTTCGTCGCAGATTTGTAATACACATGACTACGTATGTACGTTGCGTTTAGTATGTGCTATCGCAAGGTAGCGTGCATTTCATCATGTTCGAGCCTTACGATTTTTCATATATGTTTACTTGACGCGTTGCGTTGCTTCGATTCGTGCGCACGAAATCGTAGCTTATTCTGTGTTGAAAAATTAACGCAATAAAGTGAATGAACGCCGAATTCCTTTCTTCGACGGTTTTTTTATTTCTTATTCAAACCTTGTATCTTTTTCCCTCGTGGATAATAGAAACGTGCATAACAGGTAATATGGCCAGAGATAACCCTCCCTTTGGTTATTTCTTTGGTTATTTATATGCGTACAGTGGCGATCAAAGTAATACATGTGAACCTTGTACATAATTGTAATAACCGAATTTTGTATCTTGACCCGTATTGCCAAAATTACGATTAATTAAATCCAGCAGTGCTATTCTAATAGTAAAAGCTTTCTCGTAATTTAAATTCACCTTTTTTGAATCCGCTCGAGTCCTAACCTTGACTTGAATCCTGACCTTGTTAATAGGCAAGTAAAATACATTATATAATATAATATTAAGCCATTGAATTGGTGATGCGAATCTGGTTGGAGATGTGAATATTGTCTAAGGATTTCTTATCTAACAATAAAAATAATAACAAGAGCTGTTAACCTAACAAAAAATGCTACTAGCTTTGGACAAAGTAATTGGTGTGACGAGGAAACGATGAAAAAGTTTACATGATTTTCGTTTCGACATAAACGTTTCTTATTGCATATGCAATAATAAACGATATTAAGATTCTGTGGAACGACCTTTATTTTTTAGTACAGCTTGGCATCATTCTAATATAGATGAAATTTTAGCAGTTTTCAACTGGTATGCTTTTACAAGCAGCAGCAACTGTTTTTCATAATTGAGTAGTTTTTAATGGGTTTGTTACCATATATCGTGAGCATTTTAATATTTCAGATATTGCGTCCTTCCTTATTTGCTTAGTTTTCAAATAAGATTTCTGACACTAAAAGTACAACATACAACACTCAATCTTGTCCAACATATGCGAGGTTAGATAATACTGGGTGAGGCACTTAAAACAGGCCACCTGAATAATTCGCTTATTTTAAACAATAGAAGGAGAAGTGTCGAACAAGAGTTGTTTGATTTCGAGGGGCACGTAACCTTGTGCCAATAACTTTCTTATCGGTGGAACCCCAGAGGAGATATGAGAGTCGACTATGTTTTTTTAAATAAAATGATATAGTTGTGATACATATTCTGATAGAACGTTTCAAGATGAATACAATGACCTAAATACTCATAAATTAATCAATGTTTTGACTGAAACTGCCATTTGCTATAGTTAAAGATCATTCAAGATAGTTAAAAATCATTTGAGCACACCGAAGGTCAACTAGGATGCAAAATAATTTATTTCCAGGAACCGTTCGAAAATTCTCATGACTTTCCTCTGGTTGTTGGTATGGGACTCTTGCAATCGCTGTAACTATAGTAAACAAACATTCAATAGTGTTATTTACGTTTTATATTTATATTTATCATTACTCTGCCGCATGTTACCGACCAAAGAGCAGTTTGTAACATTCGGACGTCCAAAATACTTACACGGAAACGGAAAAAGGCAATATGATATTTCTTGACGCGGAGTATCGTCAAATTATGAAGTAAACGTATGTTTAAATGTCGAAAGATTTTAGATCGAGGCAGATTTGACGATGTAGCCAACGCGAAACCTTCTCGAAACTAAGCAAGATTAATCAAATGTTTTCCTATTGCCAAAATTAGACAAGTCGTTCAGGCGATCATTTTTAAATACCTCACTTCGTATAAACAATGGCAGATATAGTAACTCTGATTTCAATTAATTTTCATACAAGTTTCAAAATAAGCGATTCTTATAACGAAAGTGCGACACACAATTTACGGTCATCCATATGTATTTGTAGTCATAAATTGCTAATATCATGTTACTAACGTTACTAATTGGAAATGTTACTAATTACCATTCTCACGTGTTATATTTAGTTGTTTTCAATAAAAATAGTGCGACACGCAATTTTACGATCATCCATATGTATTTGTAGTCATAAATTGCTAATATCATGTTACTAATGTTACTAATTGGAAATGTTACTAATTACCATTCTCATGTGTTATATTTAGTTGTTTTCAATAAAAGTATGTTTTTATCAAAATAATATTCATTTCACGAAGTGACTGTAAAATTGTGTGTCGGACTGTAGTGTTTATCCGTTAAGAAATGCCATAGGATGAGACAATAGATGTCTCCTCGCAAAATTGTGACGTACTTACGCGCTTGGTACTCGTGGGACGTTCTCCTTCCTCCTCGCGGTGAACGTCGCGATAGTGTTCTTCGCGTTGATATCGCTGTCGACGATCCAATCCGGATCGCTGGACGAGCCATCCAAGATTTTCACGCCAGACTTCACTCTGGCCCTGCAAATCACATACCAGGCAATTAATCACGTGGATTATATCGACTCGATCAACGATATGTGTCCGCAGAATCAAGGTTGAAAGAAGTGAAACTTCACAATTTTAAAGTCAATCTTTCATCTTTAACTAATGCACGAGGTTCAATTTCTTAGAAACTGACGTTGACGGAAACAAATGTCAAATATGAACAAAGTTTAAATTTGACGATGACATACATATTTGAATAAAAATACCAGTAAAGTTTTTATTTTCATCAATATTGTACTTCCCTTTGATATAATTGATGTTTACTTGAAGTTGTAATATGTCAAATATGAACAAAGTTTAAATTTGACGATGACATACATATCTGAATAAAGATACCAGTAAAGTTTTTGTTTTCATCGATATTGTACTTCCCTTTGAAATAATTAATGTTTACTTAAAGTTGTAATATGCCTCGAAGAGATTCTAAATATCAAATCCTAGGAAGTATATTAATGGTTTGATTCATAAATAACTATCGTTTATTAACTTATAACTTATTTCCGAAGATGATATTACATAATAAATCTTAATTAATTATATAATTATCAGGCATTAAAAATTGCTACCTGGAGGAGTTTCCCTGAGAACATGATTATCTGTTACGGAAGTTATTTATGAATGAACCCAATACAGCAATCCTACCCTCTTTTTTCAATTTCATATTATTTTGTAGTATTACTTCAAAACTAATTATAAATCCATATCAATCCTCATAAACGACTGTGTATACACACCAGCGAGTGAAACGTTAAATAAAATGTCAATCAACTCAATATAATCGCTATTATGATCAAATAAATTTACTTGTACCTCCATTTCCAACAATTCTGTCACTATGAATATTTGTCTATACTATCCACAATTTTGAGATGTAACATTTTATCGGCGACATAAAAAAATACTTGGACTGCCAAAGGTTTAATCGTAATATTCACGTCAGGGAAAATCAATTGGTCGCAGAATAAATATTTCGTTCGACAACAAGCCGGACAGGTTTGTCGTGCTCCGTTAAATCCCACGCTCAAACGGTTCATAAATCGGGGACGTTACATTATTCAGAAACCGCGGGTGACGTCATGAAACGAGGGAATCCGATTAGTCCGCGGCACAATACGAACGCGAACACCGAATTTCGACGGGCAAACACGACCGACAACGAAAATACATAACATCGGGCGACGACGAAACGAATCGTCGCGCGTTTAACGGCGCTGTCAAAATCCTCGCGGAAAAAAAAAGCTGACAACGCTGTTGTTTAACTTTCCTGGTATTAATCTAGAAGCTGCTGAATTTTCTCCTTTTTTAATACAGTCGAAACTTTCAACCAAATATTCGTTTTTGGGTCGATTCCCAACGTAAGGGAATTCTGCCTCTGTAAACGTAAACGTGATTTCATGTTTCAAAACAATATATAACAATGTCAATATCTCCTCACTTGGTCGGCAAATTGTTTTTAAAATTGAATGGTAATTACTTTTGAGACTTAAATGAAGAGATCAACTTTGAAAGCTTAACAGAGAGGAGGTTAAAATTTTGGACGGAAAGACCACTTAACTTATGAATTCTAAATGGATTATAGTCTGATAATAAGACAAAACGGTTCATCAGTTTGCTATTTTTAAAGAGTGATTTAATTTACGTATATCACCAGAGATACATATTGTCTATGCGAAAGAAGAATGAATTTGGCGAGGCCGACAGGTTACAAAATGTTTCTAAAATTCATTCAGAAGAGACTATAGAGGATGTTTTTTAACATGTGAGCGCTTTTTGTAGGCTATCATCATCGCACCCTACTATTCGTGATAGTATTAAGACTGCTTGTGTTAGGTTGGGAGGCACGATACAGTAAACACTGGATAAGTGCAAGAAAATCGGGATCCAAACATTGCAGTTATCCAATCGAGGTTTCTATTCTGTGTTTACATTTGGCTCGAGTCGAACGTCAAACATACAAAAGGGCAGACAGCGAAAGAGAAGAGGTCCTAGGAAAAAAGCAGTCAGCAGAAGCGTAATCAATCGGTTAGGATCTATTTCACTATTTCACTTAAAAAATCGGAATAAAAATTATTTCTTTATTATTCAATATACAGAGCGTCCCAAAATTAGTGTAAGAATCGGAAATATTACACTACTCGCTCGAAAGGGTCAAGGGAGAACCTCCCCAGTGGTACTACATATAATCAGGTAAAAAGTGTTCTCCAGTTCGAGTTTGGGATATCTCAAAACAGCGATGGGTTAAAAAAACAAAATTTTGACAAATATAGACACTTCCTCTCTGTTATATTCAATGCCAGTCAGGAAGGTGAAAAGGGCGACAAGAATGTTATCGAGACGCGAAGCGGAAGGTACGAAACCGATAAAAACGAAAGGCGAGGGGCGAGAAATGTCCGTGAGAAGTTGGAGGGAGGGTAGTCACTTGCAATGAGTTCAAGGGTGAGATAATTCCGCGGCGTTTACTTTTTCCAATAACTCGGCGCGAATTCGCGCCAGCCGGCAATTATCGGCTCGCAGCTGCCACCTGCATCGGCAATTAACCGTTTGCCAATTCTATCCAGAGCTGACGAAACGGAAAATCTGGATGCTAGTTGCGTTATTTTTCGTGGTTATCGTTGAAGCTTATCCAGGTAAAGTCTCACGAGAGTTTTATGGATCATGTAGGTACCACTTCCTGTGTGATAATTTGTACAGCTGTCGTCGATAACGTGAACCGCACAGTCGCGTCGAATGACGATAAAACGCTCCTATAAAATTGTAAGTGTTGTTGGTTACGAACGACAGTATTCGTGTCTTCAATATTGAATGGACGTAAATCAAATATTTATAGGCACGCTTGTGTGTATACATATTAAAGGATTGTAAAATTTTGTTTTCTTTCGGACAAACTATTTGTCTACGTAGTCACTTTTTGTATTAGGGTAATTTTGAGGATCTTCAAATGCTGCAATCGTAATTATTAAATTCATAACATAGTTTCAAATGTATATAGAGTGGTTTGTTTAAATCAAAATCGAATAGAAGTAAGAAGAGAAAGAAATGTTCTCAACTTCCGTTTGTACTTCCACAGTATATGTACTATAGTATACTGTATTATATATATACATATACAGGGATTCGGAGGTTGATTTTTTTTTTTCTAATTACTTTGTTTAAGGTCACATCAACTACATGGTTATTAGTGACCACGTTAATACTACAATTCAATTGCAATTTATTTATTATTTCATATTTCGTTAATATATCTACTAGTTTGAGAAATTCGTTTCTATTGTTGAGAGTCGTCTGCATATTATTTGAAAGTCTGAATTCTACTCGATCGTGCTGCATTCCTTGACATTCTTCAATTAAATGTTTAACTGTGAGAGGTTCGTCACAAAAGGCGCATGATGGTGGCTAATTTCGTTATTTTGTAACAATGGGTTAGATTTTTCATTTTCGGGTTAGACATTTTCTCTAAGGAAAAAGTTGTTTCACCCATCGACCCGCCTCTACCAAGGACCTCCAAGGACCTCCTCCATTTTTGGGACACCCTGTATATTATGTAGAAAATGAAAATGCCTTGTTTCTTATCCCAGACCTAACCGTACCGTAAAAATCCCTTTACGCGGATTAAAAATGATTTCTTTATTATTCGATATACAGAGTGTCCCAGAATTAGTGTAAGAACCGGAAATGGAGGGTAGCTGAGACGATTCTAAACTACAATTTCTTTTGCAAAAATGTCGGACGGTGCTTCGTTTTTGAATTATTAACGAAAATCACTGACCAATTACAGCGATTGGTCGGTGAAATATCCGACATTTTTGCAAAGAAAATTGTGGTTCAGACTCGTCTCAGCTACCCCCTATTTCGAGTTCTTACACTAATTCTGTGACACCCTGCATGAATAATAAACCTCAATATCCAGATCTTTAGATGCGTGTATATCATAGCTATTTTTAACGATTTTTTTTGTTAAACAATTAACTTAAGATCTGGATACTGAGGAAGTGGCTCCCCCCTGTATCCCCCCTTTCTAAAGACGTTCAGTAAATAGGTGCAAGTTGGACGTTTGACACTTTGACACGCGACGTTTCGGTTCCGCGAATAATGCGCATATTCAGCCACGGGTATTCCAATCCAACTGCCTCAATTATTTCAAGCTCTTCCCTAAAGGCTCAACTCCTTGGAACAATGCGACCGGTCGCACGCTCGTTAACTTTTCCAGTCCCGCGGTTCTTTCAATTATCCCAGACCGGCTGCAAACGAAGCATTACCGTCGTACCAACGTATTGGATTTCCGTTCGATCGCGTCGCCGTGAGCAAGTATCCTCCAAAGTGACTAGACAGGGATAGATAAAATTCTCATCTGGTGGCAAAACGACGGATTACGAATGAACAACGTTTGAATCCATTGTTTGTTCGATTCAAGATTGCAATATGAATTTTAAAATCGTATTGTGTTATAAACATCCGTTTATCATTCATGTATTACGATTTCGAGATTACATAAAATTGTGAATAATTCAATTTACGCATTATATTTAGTATTTTGTGGTACGATACACGCAGGTACACTGAGAAGCATTCATTTGTTTTCCACTTCGGAGGAAAGTTACAAAGTTTTCATCAATATGCAAATAGTCCACTTAACAGAGTCTGTAGAGTTAGAAAAAAAGTCAACATCATGAGCTTGTTTGCTGTGATACATGCTGACTGTAATAGAAAATAAATTGTTTCAAGGCAGTCTTTAAATATTTTGTTCGATACAAGATTGCAATATGAATTTTAAAATCGTATTGTGTTATAAACATCCGTTTATCATTCATGTACTACAATTTTGAGACTAGATGAAATTGTGAATAATTCAATTTACGTGTTATATTTAGTATTTTGTGGTACAATACACGCAGGTACACTGAGAAGCATTCGTTTGTTTTCCACTTCGGAGGAAAGTTACAAAGTTTTCATCAATATGCAAATAGTCCACTTAACAGAGTCTGTAGAGTTAGAAAAAAAATCAACATCATGAGCTTGTTTGCTGTGATACATGCTGACTGTAATAGAAAATAAATTGTTTCAAGGCAGTCTTTAAATATTTCATTAATTTTCTTATTTGCGTATTTACTGCTACAGCAAGTATTCAAAACGATGACCTTGAACTTGGACGCATTTTATAAAACGTGTTAATGTAAAAAACGCTGGGCGATGAACTTCATTTGGATTTAGCCTGTTTTAAGTGCCTCAGCTTGTATATTGATACTTAATTTGTAATGAAACGCTTTACTTACTTTTGGAACGTAACATTTTACCTGTGGATTGCTGTGTAATTATATATAATATATATATATATAAAGTTATGTAGGTGATATGTTCGATACAAGATTGCAATATGAATTTTAAAATCGTATTGTGTTATAAACATCCGTTTATCATTCATGTATTACAATTTTGAGACTAGATGAAATTGTGAATAATTCAATTTACGTGTTATATTCAGTATTTTGTGGTACAATGAGGTACAACGCAGGTACAACGCAGGTACACTGAGAAGCATTCATTTGTTTTCCACTTCGGAGGAAAGTTACAAAGTTTTCATCAATATGCAAATAGTCCACTTAACAGAGTCTGTAGATTTAGAAAAAAAGTCAACATCATGAGCTTGTTTGCTGTGATAAGTAGCTTGGGAAGGGGTCCATTGTCGTCGTAATTGGCCCTATGTGTACAGATAGAGAAAATAGAAGGCGAATGTCTCGTAGGGTACATTGAAGGAGATGCGATTTAATAAGAATAAACAATCAATTTTCGAGACTACGAATTTGAAAAGAAACGTAGTAGCATCCATGTGTTGCTTCTCCTGTTCAACGAATTTTAATGACATATCTTGAAGCTTTACATTCAGCAATTATTAACCGACTACGCTTTCCTTTCATTCCTGTCATTAGTACTCGATAACCACTTTTTTCTAAGTGCTCTTTTACGTCATGATATCCTCGATCAATAACAAAGACGTTGTTCACTATAAACACAGAAATACATTGATTTTTATATAAAAAAACTTTTTCATCAATTCAAGGATTCGAAAGGTTATTCTTGATCGAAAAAGTCATAGAAAAAAAATAGTTTCAAAATTGGTCTGGAACGTTATCATAAAGCCATAAAGTAACTTTGGGAAAAATCGCCTGTTTCTAATGATTATTATGAAAATTCTGAGCTGTTATTTTTTCCGAGTATAGCCGTTATATACCTCTACAATGTGCCCAAATTTTATTCAAATCGGTTAGGCCTTTTTTGTGAAAAACATTATTTTACGATTTTTCGTCTTTTTTATTTATTCAAAAACAAAAATAGATGGAGGTCTGACATTCTCTTATAAGATGCTACAGACATTTCTCTGGGACGGTCACTTTACTTGTCGTCCTATTGCCTTTGTTTTGAATTCTTCCCAATTGATTCTGATGTTTGATACTCTTGCGATATTATGCTGTCGAAGGGTATTCGATACGAAAAAACATTACAGAATTCTACGTAAGCTTCTAGTAAAGACTATAGCATTACGCATTAGAAATTCTAGAGATTTTATGGACGATTATATTGGAGAATTTATTGACGCGCACTCCGATCGCGAGAATGATGTATTTCATCAAAATTCAACGTGCTTCTTGAAAACTTACACAGATATCCGCAATATTCGATTGCGAACGCAATACGGAGCGATGAAGAATAACGTCCAATCGACATGCTGTCAAACAAGATGGATGGAAAAGTAAGGGAGGGGCGGATGTGACGTTTTCATTGTAAGTGAAAATTAAAAACAAAAATCTAGGAAAAAAGAGGAAGCTAACAAAAATGTCCCATGCTCTGGAGTGGACTCTTTGGTATGACTTTTAGTGGTAGCAGTGAAAGTGTAAGGTATGAGCTGTTAAATTTGAAAATGGCGTAAGTCCACTTAAAAAAAAAAAAAAACGAGTTAACGGTAATTTTAGTAAGATATAGATACCTTCTCTTTATATTTATAATCATGCATAATCATATATTCAATTTGGTTATGAAATGTTATCGCAAAAATATTTTTTTTTTAAGCGGAATAAGTCCATTCCTAATAATTAAAATTAAAACAACTTTCTTATTGCAATTATTATTGATTAGTACGAGTCCAGTGTACATTGTTCCACGTTAGCAAATACCACTTAGCTAGTGCTAGTGCCTGAAAAATAACATCATTAAAAAGATAACGTTATTATTTACATCATCTTTTTAATACAAGTAAAATTAATTCAAATACAAACCCTTAAATATCTAGATGAAAAAATGGACTTATCCCATTTTCAAATATAACAGCTCATACATTCAAATATACTCGAAAGATACTTCAAATATATTCAAAGATATTTCTTGACTTAAATTGCGATACAAATTTAGTATCGATTGAAAAGTGAACAAGGTAAACAATATTTTGCTTTTAAAAATCAACCAAAAAAAAAAAAAAAACACTACACGATTATCATTTTAATGGAAAGGGGGAACGAATACGAAAAGCTTTACGTATTTATATATTCGATCGTATGAATGTTACGGATGAATTGCTGTACGTCGATTTCTCCGGTTATTTATTATTCGAATAAAACTGTGACCATCTCCGATTGTATAATCGCATCGCCTCATCCTATCCCTCTATGCATCGATGGCCGCGATATTCTACGTGAGAGCAGCTCTCGTGCACGGATGCTGGATGGCTTCAGAAATCGTTTATTCCAGCGCGCTAGCGCGCCTTATCCCCTCGATTACAAAGTGCCGGATTGGAAATTGAATTTCCACGAGCACGGTGAAATATGAGCTCCGAGGGTGGCCGTTCTCGAGCCTCGGTTACGCTTCAGACAAATAGCCGCTACCAACGGAAGCTCGCACCACTCTTTTCAACCCTTTGCGTCGTGAAAAACCGTTTTTTTTCCGCGTCGACGTCGACGGTCCACTCGACGCGAGCCCTCGTCGTTACACCTGCCGGAATATTTCCGCACGTTCGTGTTTACACTCTAAACATATATGTATGTACCGATTTACCGAATACTCGTTCGGAACGAATGCGATGGTTTCACGAGTTTTTGGTAACGGAAGTTTGTTGCCAAAAAACTTCGCTGCTCGATGGTGGAATGAATTGCAGCTGAAAAATATTGATATTAATTTTACGGTAATAAAGCAATCGAGATTCTTTTCGTGAACCTTTTCGGATCCGGTGGTCACTGCAGCGTTTACCTAAACGATACAATGGAATCCATTGTTACATGACTGTGTAACATGTGTCCCAATGTTATATAGAAATGTATAGTTTTAGAATTGGTTTTAGTTGAAATGTTAATACCTTTTTAAATTCTTTTGTACGATGTAAACAAATTATTAAATGAATAGCGAAAAATATTGAAGTTATAGCCATGGGGGTCGAGAAGGGGTGGTGTTTGTTGTTGGTAACAATTCTTGGTAACAATTGAAACGAAACATACCGAAACCAGAAATTCAATAAATTTTGCGTCGATAGAAAAATTGATTTTTTCAACATGAAAATAATAAAAATATTTTTGTTTTGAAAATCTGATCCCCAAAGGGGATGCAAAGGGTTGCAAACTAAAAACTAACTTCAACCGTTATGAGAAATATAAACAAAAATAAAGTATTAACAATAGGTTAAATTATATTTCGTATGGGCGTATGGATTCAGAATCGTGCATATACCGCTCTCGTCTATTTAGTATTTTAGAGGAGCAATGGTAAATTTATTTCCCCTTGAAAGCTGACATGTTCCTGTTTATATCTTTTTAACGAGTCGTTGAAAGTACCTAGCAATAAGTAAAAAATCGTGTCGATCGTTACGACGAATATTCTCAGCACGACTCAGTTATTCGATTCGATTATGAATCGAGGACCATTATTTGCAGGAAGCCGTGAATACGATATGCGAACAATGGTATATTTAATGCGGTAGCCGATATCGAACGTAAAGAAAGCAGTAAAAAGCAGAAAGGATATGAGCGTTCGGGCCATTGATTGCTCTGTAAAAGAGAACTGCATATTGAATCTCTCGAGCGAGTACCAGGAATACCATCGTGCTCTATATTTTAATTCTGTATCAACTTGTTCTCACAACCCATTACGTACCTTACGGATTTCGGAAATTTCCTCCATCCGAAACCAATATCACGCGTCGATATCCGGTCGGTACATGACTGGAAATAGAATTAGTTTAAATTTGTACGGAAAGAATTAAAACTTCAGAGATTTTCGATTCAACTCGCGTTGCAACTCATTCATTCGATTAATTCTATTCTAAATGGGACACAGTATGTTTCAGCGATCTAGCGGGGCAAAACTTGTGTAGTACATTATCTCGGAAACTATTAGGCTGTCCGTACACGAAGCTACTCAATATGTAGTAACAGAAGTTGATTCAGTTTTTTAGAATATTATTCGAGGGCTGGCAGTCCTCTGAAGAAGTTTTTCTTTTTTTCTAAAAAATGAAAAAATTGTATACAAGACGAATTGAAATATTTTGTTTTGTATTTTTTTTTCGTAAAGTTCATTAAAAAACGTACATTTTAAAAAAAAACCGTCTAATTTGGTTAATTTTAGCAGAGCCATAGTTACTTGAAAAAACGACGTAATTTTTTGAAGAATTCCTAACTTTTATTTGGTTTGGTACAAGAACCTACAAAAATTCACGAAAAGGTATTTCGTAGGGAACTATTATAATATACAAAAATCTACAGATTTCACGCTCGTCGTAAGAATCTAGGAATTGAGATCAGTCCCTGTCTCTGTCCATGCTTCATTGTATCCTCCTTATTTAAGAAATAAAATGATTTTCAATCGTAAAATTTCAGCCAAATAAAAAATATAATCGGGATCCAAAGGTGGTCGTCATGATTTGGAATTTGTAATGCCCCATATATCGATGAATATTCCACTTTTTTAACAACTTCTTTGACGTACACTGTTACTGTTTACCTAAAATTTTCATTATCCGATCGCGCGTATTTAAAGAAACGAAAAGTACCGTTCCATCTTTCTTCCTGCACTTTTAAGGAAAAACGTGATTTATTACGGAAGCGAACATTCGTCATCGATCATGTTACACCGTTGACATTGCGAGTTACGGTAGACGGGAAATCGATCCTAAAGTGCCCGAAACGACGTGTTTCCCGCATTATATAAGTCGCTGGCAAAATAACGTCGTTTTCGTCGCTGCAATATTGCACACGGAGATACTCTCGCGTACACTATGTGACGCAGAAATGTGGTAATCGTTCATCCAGCACTAGTCGCGTCGCGGTTTGCTGCGCAAGATTGCAATTTAAGCGATCGGCTTCGAGGCACGCTGGAGAAGCATTTGGCGTCTCGCAATATCGAGACGTTAATAATGACGAATCTGCAGCAGTACATCGGTGCCGACTGCGTAATTAAAACGCTCCGAAAACGCGGATTAACGCGAATGCGCCAGCCATGCGGGCCAACCGCCATTAATGCGTTTTAATTAGAGGAGCGAATCGCATGCGCGTACGTCTAGTCCTCGTGTCCGACAAAAAAAAAGACATTAACCCTTCCCTTCTACAAATTAATTATAGCATACACGTACGTCAAAGGATGTATGTTTCCGCGATAAGAGGGATTTCTCTGTCGTATTAGCGTACTATCCTATATGCGGAAGACGTCTATAATGTGAATATAAAATAATGTGTAATACGAATAATAACGTCTATGATACATGTTAGATTTTAGGAAGAAATGTTATCGTACAAGTGTTTAGGTAAAAATAGCATGCAAACATAGCATAAGCATCGTCAGACATACGTATAAATTAAGATATTATATTAAGACCTATTACGCCTATGACAGCCAATATTATTTTAATATTTGGCATCTGATAACATCGTTTCAATAATTGACGCACAAGCAGCACGAATTCTGATTTTCATATCGTTCGATTTAGGAGTAGTGGCCATTACTTGAGTCTTCGCGCATCCCCATAAAAAACGATGACTAATTTATAAATGACCGATTTTAATGTATTTGAAGTTCGCATTGAAGTTTTTTCAACAAACGATATCTTTTGTCATATATCGTAAATTTTGTGCGATATGAAAAAATTGCTCAACTAAATACAATTTGTTATTAAAAGTAATATACAAAATAATAAAAATTTATGTGGCATTTCATTTAAAAATACGGGTCGTACGCCCATGTATTACATGAAAGTACCTATCGTACTATATGAGTTGTTATATTTGAAAATGGAATAAATCCATTTTTTATGTATTGAGATATTTAAGGGTTTGCATTGAAATTAATTTAAAATTATTGGCAAATGCTAATCAATTCGAGTGATATTTTTATCACTATACACCTTTTAAATTTTATTATAAAATAGTAATTATTAAAATTATTTAAAAAATACATGATTTTTTTACCTACAAATGAACTTATACCATTTTCAAAAATAACATATTATAAAGAAGAAAAACAAGAGGAAATCCAAGTCCATATTTTTATAGACATTAGCTTCACTGAAATTGATTTTTTAATGTTAAAAATAATAATTAAAATGAAGTCATGTAAATACACGAATAACCACGTTTATTAAGAATTAATTTTACCTATATTAAAAAAATGATATAAGTAAACAAGTGAAAAATGTAAATTACTTCGTTAGGATAACTAAAAATACAAAAAAAATTAAATGTTAAACTTATTTCTCCTTTACAGTAATAATACGAATAATACAGTAATAAGAAAGTTGTTTTAATAACAATTATTAGGAATGGACTTATTCCACTTAGAACAAATATTTGTGTGATACCATTTTATAGCCAAAATTCTCCTGTTTACACTACGAAAAAATGGTATTTAACGCAGTTGGATACGCAACTGCATTAAATATATGATTATAAATACGAAGAGACGGTATCTACATACATCTTACTAAAGTTACCGTTAACTCATTTTTGTTTTTTTTAAGTGGACTTACTCCATTTTCAAATATAACAGCTTACGTAATACTAAAATAAAAATTTGGCCTATCCTTGGTAGATGACGAACAACGGACGAAACGTAAGCGAGAGAAACTCAAAGTTTCGTTACGCGACGCGTTCCGAATTCGCGTCCCTAAGATCGAAACGAAGTTTACAGGGACTTGAAAATGCGAGTCGAGTAAGAGGAATACCGATCGGCAGAGCCTCCAGTCACGAAACAAAAAAAAATCCCGCTGTTCGGCTACACTCAAAAGGACATTTCCTCGGCGTCGCGGCGCCTGCCGGCCCGCCTACGCTCTCTCGAAGTCTTTGCTCTCGAGAATTCATGCTCCAATTACGTGACCGGGTCACGGGGTCGGCGTCACGGAGAGGTTACGGCGCTCGAGAGACGCCAGTCGTCTACCAGTCGCCGACGGCGCCGGATAGACGTGTGTCTATCCTTCAGATTCCTTTCACTGTTATGAATTAATGATACATGTCGCTATCAACAATTTACAAACAAACAGGATACACAACTGATGAAATATACAAAAAGGTCACATCGAACGCTTCGGAACGTCGCAGTTTCCATATCCTTGTACTACACTGTGGAGCATTAGTATTGCTTTTTAAATGTTTTGGACGTTTGAGTTGGTATGAAATAAAATTAATGGAATATGGGATTATATTGGGCCGTCTGGAAAGTCCATGCCGATTTTTAGTAGGCGATTCAGGTCTGAATATATCGGAATATCTGAAAACAAATAAAATGTGTACATTCCTTAAGGGGGGAGGGTCAAGTAAAATTCAAAATTTTGACCTTTTTCTTTTTGTTTAGAAAATTAGTTTACCATCTGGAGAATGTGCTCCGACCATTTCAGCTAAAACTTCGAAGTCTAAGTGTACCTACAAAGTCATTAAAGCGATGCGCTCCGAACGCTACGCGAAGGACTATTTTTACATCCGGAAACTTTAAACGCATTTTTCTCAAAACACAAAATTTCGCGTGCCGTGCAATGTAGCTTAGAGGTTTCTCAGCCGATTGCTATGAAACTTGGCACAAAATATTCCTTAAACTATTCTCCTTTGCATCAGCCTAAAGGTTTTTATAAAAATTGTAATAAACAATGTTTTTAATCATTTTTTTTTATAACAAGATTTTTTTAACGTGGCGTGAAATTTTAAATTAAAACTTTTTTTCTTTTAATCTAGGTTGATGCGAAGCGGATTACTATATTTTAACGAAAAATTGGTGGATTTTTGATTTCAAATAATTAGAATGATCTGTGCGTTGCACGGCGCATTTTCGAAAAGCCAACTTCAAACAGCTGCTGTTCATTCATTTATGAATATTTTTACATAAAAAAAATTATATAGATTATCTAGATGCTACAAAATATGAAGTAATTAGTTGTAAATAAATGTATATTACGCACTCTTCAAAAATAATTCGAGAAAAGGGGGTTGTTTACTTGACCCTCCCCCCTTAAGAGGTGGAATGGTTGTGGAACAAAATGGTACATATACAATTCAATAAATATACATCAAAATTCAAATATACCTTTGAATTTTTCTTAAAAATAGGCATGAACTTTCCGGACAACCCAATATAAACATTCAATTGATACTTTTAATCTTCATTTTATTTATTTATGAAAGCTTGGAGGAACGATCTTTATTTAATTATAAACGAAGAAATATAAATAAGAAAATACTAGTGAAAATTAACAAGATGAAAATAAAAGAAACGAGCCTATGATACGTTTATTATGAAAGTTATACACAGATTTGAACATAGTTAAAGACTTATGTTTAATATACAGTGTAATATATTTTTCCATTAAGTAAATAATATTATTCCAACAAAAATTAATTGTATGAAATGAAAAGGTTTGCACTCGGGAGGTGACTCTCGGTCACCACTAGGTTTCACGCAGTAAATCGGTTAACAACGATACTTGTTTAGGTTTAATTTCTTTGAAACTCAAAGTGTCGATAAAATGGTTGTCGAGAAGGTAAAGGTGACCTGATTAAGCTTAGCAATCATGGCAATAGAATACTAAAAAAGCATCTCGAGTTGTTGGTAGATACCAGAAAAAAAGGCCTCGAGTGCAAAGGGTTAAAACATTGCAGGAGTCATATAAGACGATGATAAGAAGAATGGAAATAAGTTAGTAATAAGTAAGCAGTAGTGCAATAACTTTGTATAATAAGTTACGCACTTTAAATAAACGAACGAATATATGTCGCGACATCTTGCGACACCTTTTTGTCAATCGTCGATCGGTCGGTAATCACGCATATTATCGATCATCTATCACTACTCAAAAGTCTGAGACATTAAAAAATATGGGTGGTGTTAAATTATGCTCGACAGTGTAGTTCAAAGTAATGTATATCCCGAAGGAACAGCGTCTATAAAACGTTGATTTTTAGATCTCCCTTTCCTTCCTTCTACTCCTGCAAAATCATATGCCTTTGCTACTTTCCATTCACTTTTCGAACGAGTGCTGCACGTTTCACTATCGGACAGAGGGCTTTTCTATGCGGAAGACGAGACCTCGTTGACATGCGCCACGGAAAATTCATCGCTCGTTCCGTCCTCCGGTTCTCCTATCGAATTCCATTTCTTAGCCAACAGTGGACGCGCTTGGGTGCCGCGAAAAGGGATTCGCGAAGGACCTATTCAAAGTCGCATAGTAGGGAGGACGAGAATTACGCGAATTCGGCGACGCGTCTTGGAATTTCACGCGGTTGGATTTTCTTGGATTGCGGTGGAATTCACGAACCGAAGACTCTATTTATCCTACAGCGAATACATAGAGTTATTCTTCGCTTCGAAGTCAAATCTGTTCTAGCAGCCCCATCATGGGCCGAATTGTTTTACTATTTCTCTTTTAATTGAAAAGGAAAAAAAATTATTCTCTGCGACTTGCGTCATAAAATGGGGAAAAAAAGAAAGAAATTAAAAGTCTCGAAATTTGAAAACTTTAAGTTTTGTCCGAAAAATAAGAAAACTTCGTCACAGGACGAATTCAATAATTTTGTTTTGTATTTTTTTTTTCGTAAAGTTCATTCAAAAACGCGCATTTTGTAAAGAAAACGTCTAATTTGGTCATTTTTTCGCAGAGCTGTAGCTATTTGAAAGGAAACGACGTTTCTTTATTTTAGAAATTCATAATTTTTTTTTTTTGGTTCGGTACAAAAATCTGGAAAAATTCACAAGAAGGTATTTAATAGGATACTATAATTTGAAAAAATTTCAGTCAAGTCAAAAATGGTCGGGTCCAAAAGTGATCAAAATGGCTTTGGATGTCCCATATACAGTCAGTGTAAGAAGTATTCGTACAGCAACCAATTTAAAATAAATGGTTCCTGTACGAAAACTTGTTACACTGACTGTACATTATACCGTTTAGAAGATGACATACGAACATACTTTCGAATAAGTTTCGATTCTTTCTCCATATGCATGAAAATAATGAATTAGTATAAACATCCGCAGTCTAATCATTACAATACAACAAGCATATTGAACTACAAGCTTCATATGCCTTTCCTCAAAAAAAAAAAAAAAAATACGCAGAAATACTGTTATTTTATTCATCCCGCCAGTGAAAACGGACGTGCACCGCTGCTTTACATCTTCATCGCAATTCTTCTTCGCCATTCTATTACCTCCTGATGGTCTCAACGCCGTGGCCCGACGTATGTACACTTCATTGTACCTCTACATCCATTACGTGACCCACATCGTCCATCTTCCTCCTTTTCGCTCGATATTTGTTCCGTTCCTCCGCGTACCTGCATTTCGCTATCAGTTTTCGACTAGCATCCGTTCTCCGGTCTCGCTAAAGATCCTCTTTTTCCACTTGTATAACGCATTCATATTGCCAAGCGAAAAGGGGACAAAGAGTACGGGCATCCTAGGACGAAATCGATATCCGCAGCCGGCGCAGGATAGGGAAAATCGGTCGCATGAATTATCAAGAGACGGTCTCCCCGATGCAAATAGAATCCACCCTCCCCACCATCACCCTCGCTGTTAGGGGAGAGGGCAAAGCGGTTGGTTAATTCGATCGACGATGCAAAACAAGCGGTAGATTCGATTTGCGGGCCTACCGACCGAGTAAGTCTTCAGCGTCGACCTCGTTTTCGCGATCGACAGCTAGCGATGGGACTAATAACGTATCGGTGATCATAACATGTCGGCGACATCAGATGACGAGGTAACATTAATAAAATATCATTTCAACGCGTTGTCGGTTTCCATTATGTAGAATTTTGATCATATTAGGTGAACCGAAAAATAATGTCGTTTTTGCAATTTTAAATACCTGTTTATCATTCATCAGCTTATGGATTTTTATCGACCTGGCATTGACAATTTGTACACTAAACTGCAAAAGGCTATTGATAACGGGAGCGATTATATAATTAATGATTAAAAATAGAAATTTATAAAAAATTTGTTTGAATTTAATGTAAAAGAAACGATATTACATTCCAGTCCACCTAATATATATTAAGTGTATGCATACATTTTGTAGCTTTTTGTGCTGGATTACTTTATTAACGAAACGAAATCTGTACGTTACATTTGTCTAGGAAATAAAAAGATTGTGGATGAAATATTGTAGAGGAATTCGTTTTTACGTTTAAGGGGAAAGATGTACTTTTCGTATACGTTTCGAAAGAATATATGTATTTCTCAAATCTTTGATTATAACATCGTTTCATTAATTGATGCACAAGCAGCACGAATTCTGATTTTCATATCTTTCGATGTAGGAGTAGTGGCCATTACTTGAGTCTTCACCGATTTTAATGTATTTGAAGTTCGCATTGAAGTTTGTTCAACAAACGATATCTTTTGTCATATTTCGTAAATTTTGCGCAATATGAAAATCAGATGATAAAGTAACATTAATAAAATATCATTTCAACGCGTTGTCGGTTTCCATTATGTAGAATTTTGATCATATTTATATTAAGTATATGCATAAATTTTGTAGCTTTTTGTGCTGAATTACTTTATTAACGAAATGAAATCTGTACAGGGTGTCACAAAATTATATGTCACGGTCACCACAGCGTGATTGTACACCTACGATTTAGTGGATATTGACATAAAAAATTCCCAGCAAAATTGACCTCGAACTTAAAAATCAAGATCAAGAAAACAAATTTTTTGTTGTTTAATCGTGTTTTACTGGTCATAACGATCAACTTTGTGAAAGAAACCATGGGACCAATCTGAACCGTTATCTTAAAAAATGATGTTGTATTTCTTATTATTTTTGCAGCTTCTTTATTTGTAAATAAGATAAGCCAGCAATAAGAGCCGCGTAACCACTTGGATAAAGTGCTTGCACAAGGCGAAGCATTTAGTTATATTTCCTAAATTAACGCATAACTCCCCGCTGCTTTGTCGATATATTACAATATATTACTATAGTATGCTATTTACATACATATTGGCGTTGGATGTAAAAATTTACAAACGAAGAAGCTGCAAAAATTATAAGAAATGCAACATCATTTTTTAAGAGAACGGTTGAGATGTGACCCATGGTTTCTTTCACAAAGTTGATCGTTATGATCAGTAAAACACGATTAAACAACAAAAAATTTGTTTTCTTGATCTTGATTTTCAAGTTCAAGGTCAATTTTGCGGGGAGTTTTTTATGTAAATTTCCATCAAATCGTAGGTGTAGGATGACGCTATGGTGGCCGTGACATATAATTTTGTGACACCCTGTACATTACATTTGTCTAGAAAATAAAAAGATTGCCGATAAAATATATGTAGAGGAATTCGTTTTTTTTTGAAAGAATATATGTACTTCTCAAATATTACACCGAAATTTAAGAAATCACATGAGATACACGAGTTTAAAGGAAGCTACCTTGAATATCCGTACAGTTTACAAATTGGTAACAAAAAAGGTCCATAAAAAATAAGCAAATAGGATATTTTCAAGGTAGAAAAACTTATTAGTCAATAATACTAATTTTATCCAATAAATCCAATAAAAATACTTTTCGTTAGTCCAGAAATGTCAATATATCGTTTTTTTAGCACCATCGTGACAAACTTAATCTACAAAACTTGTGCATATGCCTAATAGTTTTAGTAGGTGCATTAAATTAATAAACCGAAGATTATCGGTCGATGAAGTAAAATATGATTGGTCGAAAACACGCGTTTATTCTATTACTAATTTTATCGTCAACGTATAAAATCGCGTTACGACCTTTAAGAAACTTTTTCAATACACATTAATTCATCCATATTGCTCAGTGAAAAGTATTTCTCTCCTTTTTTCGTAACATTCCCAATGGAATCAGCGACAAAGAACCCTCGATGCGCGTGGCACGTTATGCCAGTGCAGGGGGTTAGGAGGATTGACTGTACATCGGTATCGATTCGCTTGAACATTATCCATATGAACCGTATTGTTCCCATTACTACGGACAGGTTCACGCAGCTCCGGAAGCGCGCGGAGTGATCGATAAGCGGCGCGATCAACGGGAACACGTACGGGGAATCTCGCGCGCGCTTATCTTTTTCCAAATCGAATTACACCTGACCGGGGGCCGAGTATCCGAAGCAAACGAACCCCCGTTCCGCTGGATAATTAAGTTAAACCCTGGTTAGAGGCAAATTAGGGTTACGGAAGGTTGCAGGGAGTCCGGCGTTAACCACGATACTCACTATAGCGAGCGAAAAGACCAGTCGCGCAGGGAAAGAACGAAAGGGAGCCTCGACAGGGGAGCAGAGACAAGAATTGGCCGGCTTTTGAAAAGAACCACCGACACAAAAGAGGGCTGTTCCGTCCTCTTTTGCGGTCGCGCGGGACTGGGGACGGACGCACGATCGAAATTACGGTTGTCGACCTGTAACCGAAATAAAATTTCACTCGCTGATGGCTTCCTTGGAGTGCTACGATTAGAATTCCGGTGGTACGGTTGGAATTACGGCGAATGCTCTTATAACGCAATTTTTATATTACGCGGTGGGTTTGTAATTTTTATTTCTTCATGCAAGGTGAGTCGCCTAAGTCTTATCTTTAATATATCTCTATTGCTTTTAATGGTACGAAGATATATTACAAGAGAAAAATGTTTGGTGGGTGGTGGGGGGCATACTACCCTTATAACGCGATTTTTATATTATGCGATGGGTTGGTAATTTTTATTTCTTCATGCAGGGTGCTGCTATTGCTTTTAATAATAGGAAGATATATTACAAGAGAAAAATGTTTGTTGAAGGGTGGAGGGGGATACTACTCTTATAACGCGATTTTTATATTACGCGGTAGTTTTCTAATTTTTATTTCTTCATGCAGGGTGACTCACCTGTCTTATTTTTAATATATCTCTATTGCGTTTAATGGGACGAAGATATGTTACAAGAGAAAAATGTTTGTTGAAGGGTGGAGGGGGATACTACTCTTATAACGCGATTTTTATATTACACGGTAGATTTCTAATTTTTATTTCTTCATGCAGGGTGACTCACCTGTCTTATTTTTAATATATCTCTATTGCGTTTAACGGTACGAAGATATATTACAAGAGAAAAATGTTTGGTGGGGGTAGAAGGGCATACTACTCTTACAACGCGATTTTTATATTATGCGATGGATTGGTAATCTTTATTTTTTCATGCAGGGTAAGTCACCTAAGTTTTATCTTTAATATATCTCTATTGCTTTTAATGGTACGAAGATGTGTTACAAGAGAAAAATGTTTGTTGAAGGGTGGAGCGGGCATATTATGATAGATAAAAATGTTATCTCAAGGTTATATTTTCCCGGATACATATCAAAGTCATTGGTGTTTTTTTTCTTTTTAATAAGATAAGGCATTTTTATTATTGCAATCTTGTATATGTTGACTTTGTACGTTAGAGTATGATTTAATATAAACTCCTCACAAATTCATATACAGATCAATATATTAAATATATTATATAGAATATAGAATATCCTGATAGAATTTGCCTTGTTATCACTTTTGACAGCTACTTGAAATCTCGGAAAATATAACTTTGAGATAATTAAAAACAACAGACAAGAAAACTTTGAAGTAATTCTTTGTCTACGTCTCAATTATCGATCAGAAAGAGATATTAATTTTCTGCGATCTTAGGGATATATTATAATTTTTCTATGAAAATTCTTGGCACATTTTGTGAGAAAGTGTAGCAACAACGTATTAAGCTAGTTCGCGGTAATTTTAATACTGTAATAATTAAGAATACACGTTATTGCATTAAACAATGATTGCTAGCTTTGAAGAGTGTAACAATTGCTGCATAGTATGCAGTATGGAGTGTATACATTTCATAATTTTCTGTGAGCTACTTGTTGCAATCTCACAATTAGCATAGGATAATTAGCATGTCTATATGCACAAATATGTACATGACAAATAACCAGCTTGGTGCACAAGCTAGATGCGCTTCCGACATTATGTAAAATTTTATACAAGAAATTAAATAATTCTTATTCAAATATTCTTCAATTAAATAAATCAGACTTTCTAAAATTCTCTATGATACCTAGGGCTTCAAATATAGCTTTCCAAAATTGGACTGAGAAATAAAATCAAAATCAAATAACAATATCATATTTTTATATGTTGCGTTGTCAAACTTTTCACGCCTCGGATCGTGAAAATTCATAGGAGATTCGTTAAACTACACTATATATATATATCACAAAAAATGAGACTTCGGGGAACTCTGTACGATCAATAGGACCAGAGATATGAAGGCCGTGGCGTGGAAAGTTTGACGAGGTAACATACAATAACGAGACGTTTCTATGTATTTTTTCCACTTTTCTAGTTAAATTTCAGAACGATATATCTCCGTTTCCATTTATCGTCGAGAGTTCTGCACTGCCCCATATATTTCGTTGAAAATTATTTAACTTCAGAGAAATTTTGTAAATAGACCCATAGATATAATGAATGTTTTAATTTTAATTATCGTATCTTTGAGTCGATTCAATCGATCAATTTTAAATTCTGTCAAGAATTTCGATCAAACTGAAATAATATGATTTAGTGTATGTAAAAATAATGCTAACCATAATGACTTTTCGAAAAAACGAGTTCAGTGTCGCTATTCTTTCGTCTCGCTTTATATACCGCAAAAAAAAGAGATATACAGGGTATCCCAAAAATGTTGGAAGTCCTTGGAAAGGGTGGTTCAGGGGGTGATTTGAAACAACTTTTTCCTTAGCGAAATTGTTGTCCGAGGCTTCGTTGAGGAGATATTAACGGAAAACACTGACCAATCAGAGCGCGCGTTGGAGCGGCCGCGATAGCGATGGCTACGCGCTAGGTAGCCGCTCTCGTACGCGAACAAATGACTCGACGTGCATCGAAGGATATTGACGCGGCCGCTCAGCGCGTAGCCTTCGCTACCGCGGCCGCTCGAACGGTATCCGCGCGCTCTGATTGGTCGGGTTTTTTTTATTAATATCTACTTAACGAAGCCCCATCCGACATTTTTGCAAAGGAAAAAATTGTTTCAAATCACCTCCCGAACCACCCCTTTCAAGGACCTCCAACATTTTTGGGACACCCTGTATATCAATATAACCATTGTTTCATTTGTTAGAATGTCGGTTCGGTTATTTGTCAGACTGTGAGTGGCGCACTGACAAGCAATGGGCTAATGATTATAAACGATATTTGATCGAGCCAAGGGAATTTCACGTTTAACTGCCCATAAATCCCAGTTCATAGAGAGCAGTTTCACTGTAACAAAATTTTCTGAAACAATTTCTCTTGAATCTGTAATTTCTCAAATTCTTCTTACAATTCTTGTAAATTTCTATTTTTCCAATACACAGTTTTGTTTAAAACGGTGTAGTTGAATATTTCATGAGGCGATGAAGGTATCAAAAACATGTTTTTACAAAATTCATTTAGCGATGCAAAGGAGAACATTATATGAAGTCAATAATTTTGTTTTAAGCGAAGCGGCGAGGAAGATTTAATAAACAAATTATTAATTTAAATGGAATCTTATATATTTGTATCCATAATAGGATAGCATTTGTTTAGACTAATTCATCGATCTATCATTTGAGGTCATTTATTGAGTACTATAAACCCTTAAATGGGAATTTCAAAGTTCTGATCAAAATTGCGGAGGTTGGTATTTTCATTTCTTAATGGCTGGTTGCGGTCGTACGATGTGTCGTACGACGGATCATATCGTGTATGTATGTTAAGCGTTGCGACCGGAAAGAGTTAAGCAAGCACGACTGTTTAGTATCCGAAAATGCGACTCGAAATGCATATACACCGCGCAACTGTGAGCGCAATTACAAGTCGGAATTCAAGTTATTTCCGCGAGGCGATGGACGGCATTTACATATAAATCGGCGATGTGCAAAGCGGCTGGTATCGAAGCGATCTCGCGTGGGGGCGGCTTCCCGGATCGCGTTGACGAACGTCCAGCGTCGAGCGTTGGCCACAATTTATTCAATGACTGCCACCGCGGCTCTCGATCGATCTCGAAACGAAAGGGCGTCCCGGACGATTGCGTAACCGGTTCGCCCGCGACGAACGTTCGCTCGATTAAGCTTCGACGTGTCACCGATAATTCATCCGATAATTATGATCGAAACAGAGCGAGAGGCGTCAAACAATGCATCGCTCCTCTCTGTGTACCAGTGTTGAATATACACGAGACGTTTCTGAGCGATCTGGACCAGATTCGCGACAATCGGGAGCAAAAGGGACACGCGTCTCTAAAGTCCATATTCTAACAAGCAATGTTTTCGAAGTGTACCTCTTAGATTTTTTTAAAAATATTCGGCAGGAATTTTTTCTTTTTTCTGCCCGTTTTCATATTTAAGGGGTGAAATCACCCTTCAAAATTCATACGAAGAGGTACAAAATATTCTATTCTTTGCTAATACAATGAATGTTAGTATCGTATTGAAAACAAACTTGATATAAACTTAATTATTTACTTCATAAGTATGATTACTATTTTTGTGGACAGTCACCCTTATTAGAGTGTAAATTATGCCTAATCATTCCTTTAAAGCATTCATTTTTCCTTTCGAACAATTTAATGGAACTCGGTACACAAGGCTACTTTTGGAAACCTTGATTCCAAATCTGAAATTTAGAAAAACAACATGGAAATTTGGAAAGACGCTATGGTGAATCTAGTATGGCAGAACAAAGTGAAGAAATGATTCGAATTATTTATTCATAGTGAAAAAATGAACCCAGAAACAAATTTTGAAAAATATTTTATATTTTCACGATATACAGGGTGGGGAAAAAGTATGGAAACCTCTAGATATCTCGCGAGTTTAGTGATAAAACAAAAAAAAAAAAAAAACAAAGGTCACATCTTAGGTAACAACCAACGAGGAATCCAATGGTGACCTTGGATTTGATCTTGAACCTCATTGTCAAGGTCATTTCAAGATCAACTTGTGTTCTTTTAATGGGAACACCTATTTTTGATGCCGGGATCGAAAAGACCGAAAAATTTTACGTTTGGATATGTACTCTGGTCTAGGATTAACGTGACGTAGGACTTTGTTTCCTTCGGGGTGCTTTTTTAGAGCGAGTTCCCTCGCCTCTCAAAAGACGACAAAACTGTCTTAAAAAAAAAAAAAAAAAAAAAAAAAAAAAAATTACAAAAAGTCAAGAGTAGATAAAATCTTAAAATATGAGTGATACAAACGCGACACAGGGGTCCTTCGATTTTTCATTAAAAAACTTTTTCAAGTCGAAGACTCGCTACTTAGTACTTACCGCAAATGTGCAAAGAACGTTTTATTTTATTGTTGCCCTAGGCGTCGAAATACCTAGACACTGACCCGATCAAGGATTCGATCGTATCGCGATCAAAATGCCAGAGATCGTCGCGCGTTTCGCCGCCAGCTAGCATAGTTTTATATTATAAAATTCCTAACCGACGTGGGAGCCGATACCATAAAAATAAAGCTCGGAATCTGATGGCAGTGTCTCGAAACCACGGTATATAAGATAACTCTCGACATCTTTCGGATAAGACTCGGGGAAAGCTGGCGAGCGAAAATTCTTCTACCTCGGCTAGCCGAGCTGAGCGGGCACTAGACCTGGAAATCGAATTTTTAAGCGTGCCGAGGACCCTCGCAGCGACTGTCTCCTGATTTCTCGTTACAGGGACAGACTAAGTGCTTCGCTGTGTGTATCTTCCTTCAGGAAACTGACGCGAACCTTGCCGAGTTCAGCATTTTTTCCACCTTGTTCGTGATACGACGCGTTTTGAAATACGTCGTTACGTAGAAATTGTATTTATCGTTGCTCTCGTATATCGTTAAGGAAAAAGAATAGGGAAGTCGAGGATTGTCCCGACCACATTTTTCTTTTTGATATTTCGCGTATAACAAGGTATACATGTAAACAGAGTCGGCGCAAGGCTGGTTCCGCGGTCTACGAAAATTACCCGATTAAAAGGCACCGATTTCAATTAAATTTTTACAGAATAACGATACCATTAACAGATGCGAGACATTTTTTTACTAGCGATGATTCGGTTTAAAGGAGTAACAAAAATCATCTTCATCTTATAAAAAATATATAAAATGTAACAACATTTGTAAGTAAATAATTCCTCGTTGTGAAATTTAAGTGTAGGATTTGAATGTGAATTCAGCCTCCGCAAAAAGGTCACGTCGGCTCTGTATATAAATATAAAAATAACTACCCTATAATTTACACCTATAAACATTTCGTTAAGTAATAAACAACAAATTGCAACTAAAGCATTCTGAAACTTAACATAAAACTACTTTGAAGAAAGTCTTATTTTTACACTCTCAAATGTAAATGTAATTCAGTATTATCTATTAAACATATATTGCTGGAGTGTCTAATTATTCCAAATATTATAACACAAGAAAAACTCTCTGTTGATATTAAAGAATCTTTAAACGGAGCAAAAATATATTAATGGAATAATAACTTATCTCGAGAAAATCAAAATAATTGAAGATGTTTATGTGAAGAATTATGTTTATGCATTGTATGTTAAATAGAATGTAACAAGACACATAGTATAATAATGTATCGTAATGTGGTCGCTAATGGCTAAAAAGCTAATGCGACATTAAATGAAACAATTAAAAAGAAAAAATATGTTGCCCAAAGTAAGATAAGTAGCCTGTTACACGATCACTCATCTTTGCGAAAGCAAAGAGTACCGTTGTGAATTAAAAACGTTGCAACATCTTTCTGGAGAAATTCCAGTAAAGCGATGTCTTTGCAATCCCGTTTTCCTCGTAAAAGTTACGACTAGCGCCATTGAATCGCACGACACGATGGATCGCGTCGAAGAGCGCGAAACGAATTGCAAATATAACGGGGAGATGGTCGAGCTGACCCGTAAACTTCGCGTTTTTCAACAACCCACTGTCGACAGCGGTTACCGAGTGGAGATATCGACTCGGAAATGGGTCAGAGCGAGATCGTTCATAGTTGACGGATTGCCCGTCATCAGTGATACTCTTAAAAAAGATTCGAATCTCTTCGATCATTATTCCAATATTAGCTAGGTCTCGAATCTCGATGGGATTCGAGATTTTTAACGTGTCCTGAACTTTGTGAACAGATAAAGAAATAAATATATTTACACATTCGTACAAACTATTTCTTTAGCATTGGCATTCAAAATATATTTAACACTTTTGCTGCGGATGACGCACGTGTGCGTCCAACTGAAAATATATGGTTGTTTCTATTATTTTTCAGTTTTCATTTTTCTTGTTCGGCAATCATATTACTTATAAAGTAAGTTGTCGCAAATATATGTTTTTCAAAATAATCATATTAGAACATTTGTAAGAAATTTTTCATTAAAAAAAATATCATAATCGCAGCTCCCAGCGAACGGCTACTTAGTTTCGTCCGCGGCGAAAGTGTTAACGCGTTTTAGTAGCTACTCAAGGTTAAACGATTATTAAGTTCATGAACTTTTTATAAACAAATGATCAACTTTACCAGTTGCTTGGACTTTATTAATTTGAACAAAAATATGCAATTACTTTTAATAAATCTGTAGACAAGTAATAGGTTACTTGAGAATTAACATTTAGGGGAATGGAAAAAGGAAACTTCCTGTTATTTATTTTATCATATCTATTTTCACGGTTTGAGTTTTAACACGTTGATCGCCACGTCATCTATACATACATATACATATATGGATATACACGGGAATACTGTCTGAGTTGGTTTGGGATAGTATTTGTTAGGGGTGGCGATATCGAACAGTGTTAATGTATATGATGTTTAAAGGTTGATATAACGATAGCAATAATTAACACGTTGATCGCTATGTCACCCATATATGGGTGACAGTGTTTTTCACTCAAGAACTAAAAAGATAAATTTTGAAAGTTAGACGTCACAGGAGATGAATCTAAGTGAAATTCTTGAATTTTGATTTAATTACAAAACTAAATACCACGATAAATGTTTCATTACTTAGACTCCGATAGTCTAAATAATATTTAATCTTAGAAGAAATTTTCAAGAATATTCGTTTGGCAGTCAACGTGTTAAACATCATACTTTTTGTTCCTCCGACAGAAAATTAAACCAAGCATGGTAATTTTGAATGTAGCTAATTTTAAATTTTGCACCGCCTCCGAAAAAGTTGCATTAATATCCTGTATTTAATAATTTAACCACAAGCGCTGGCAAGCAATGCAGTTTAAATAGAAATTATTTCATCCTCTCCACTGCATTCTCTCATACTTTTAATTTAGTTCCATGTTTCTTATTCATATTCAACCTCTTGAGTGATTAAAAGGTTTAATACAACGAATCATGATTGCAAATTAATTCTATGATTTGAATTTTTTCTACCAAGATAGAACAAGTTTCAAATCATATAATATAGCGTGTATTTTCTGAAACTATAACGAAACAATTATCAAAGTTAATTTTCTCTTGTTACTCTTTTCTTGTTGTTCTCTATATTAAAAATATTGTAAGATTTTTCAACCAATGTTTCGTGATTCGTTCAGATGTCGTAAAACTATTTACGCCACCGAATCCTTAGATAGAATACAGTCGTTTTAAAATGACCACGTTATCGATTCGGCGAAGCTAAATTGCTAAAATAAGACATCGCGGGTCGCAGTAGCACGTTTACACGCGCGAACAAAACGTAGGGACGCCGATAGGGAGCCACGAGGAGTTCGCTAACAACGAAAAGGTTACAAGTTCGCGCTGGTGCTCGACAATTCATCCAATTAGGAAATTTTTGTCCCGGTACCGCGCGGTCGCTCCGTCCCACTTTTTGCTCGCGAAGAGGACTCCGTTTCCCACGAGAGGATGCATTAAAATAGTTTTCGAGAAATGCTCGGTCGCGCGCGAAGGGGAGGGAAAAACGCAGGCTCGTTCCGAAGGGAATTTCAACTCGGCGATCTTTGCCGCGCATTTCGTCGCGTATTCGCCAAATGTTGCGCGTATTAACAAAAACAGAATGGAAGTTTCGCGAACCGACTGTCTTCAACTGTTGCGAGGACGAAAAGAGCAAGGAGCGAACGAGCGGGTATTCGCGAGGAATTTCCAGCCGACCGTTGTCTGGCAAGTTTCCTTCGCGACGAACTGCGTTTCGTCTTTTTAAATTGCTCCTGCGGGTTCGTAAGCCACGGTCAATAAAAGAATAGCGAATACGAGAGCATCTAAGGAGATGCTTCCTTTAATTTGCCATTACGTAATTGCTATTACTGGGTCAAATTTTGTACCTTGACACGATACTTGATATTCTTGGATGCGATGTTTCTAGTCGCTAGACTTTTTATTAATTACGAACCAGAGAATTGTATGCGCAAATCAAATTTGAACATTTGTCTGGATATAAATTGGTTTCATCATCTAGAGTGAATAAATCGTATAGCAATTACGGTCAGGTAAGTAGGTGATTTCCTATCATATAGTTGTTGATGATCTCCTCAAAATTGCTGGAGAAAGAAAGCATAATGTGTTGATAGTTGAATCAGAAGATTGTCATCATTCGCATTTATTTAGTCACAATCAGGAAATTGTCATTACTAGACTGCGGATCTTTATGCAAAATAGAATCTTTGCGAACGTGCCTACAAAAATTGAACCTAAATAGGAATTTATTTTATTCTGCAAATATTATAATATGAACTTTACTTTCAATCTTTTTTTATATTCTTACATATTGTTTGCATTTTGTAGTTTCTTGCACATTCAAATTTTCTATAAATGCATAAAGATCCGCAGTCTAGTCATTACCCTTTATTAATTTGAACTGTATTAATTTGAACGCTTTGAAACCCATTTGGACTTTCAAGTCCACTTTTATGAAGTTCGTTTTTTAATTGTTGCTTAGAAGATTGAAGATCGTTCATGTGTTTTTCATATATAAAATAGTTATTTACAGTATCGTCCTGTTTCGAGACAGTACTGTATCTTACGTCTTGGCAAGTTATAATTCTTAATTATTATTACTAATTATACATAATGTAAAATTTAATGTAATAATCTAAAATCCTGTTGGGACTATCAACTCCCAAATTGTGTTCTGTGTAATTAATGACATTGGTGATAACTTTTTATGAAAATTGTACCATAGGGCGTTTATTTGCACCTGAACTAAATATTTAAAAAAGTCAGAACAAATTTTAATGACTTTTGAGAAATTCAGTAAATAAAGAGTTCAGATTTTAGATGATCAACAACTGGTAGAAGATTATTCATCTTGCGAATTACAATCCCTATTCAATTTACTTGAAATGATTGATAAATTTGTTGAGATCTGTATATGATATATGTATAGATACATGTATAGATATATTAATACATAGATCACTGAGTGTGGCGCTGTATGACACCTCGATACACCTGTCGATTTAGATCCCCTATTACGCGGTTAATCGTTCACGTGATCGCGGGGCATCTATCTCTTCTTCCGGTGTATAATAAAGATTATTATCTATTACAACTCTATTTAATTTTTCCCATAAACCTAACAAAATTAAATCGTGTATTGTTTTATACCTGTAGTTTACAAAGATGTTTGATATAAAGACCCCGCAAGTCATCCCGGCCGATTTTACTACATCCAAGAAGCGAGAAATCGTTGCAGAAAATATCGTTCATCGATCGATTTCCATCGAACGACTCTACAAAAATGATAAGAAACAAACGTTACCTGAGGTAGACAGCGATGACCGTAGGCGGTCTGTCCATTCTTAAATCGGAGGGGTTGGACGGATGCAGGAACACTGGAACGTGCAGCTTGGACCTCGGATACAGGGGTCCATGTGGAACCAACAGCGTCAGCGAATCGTCAGCCTTCAGCTCTTTATAATCGGCTCGATTCGGAGCAAGTGGCACCTGTCCGAGCGGCGTGACAGGCTGAATTTGAACTTTCGGCCTACAGAAGCCAGCCCCGTTGTCAGCAGAGCCGCCCAAGTCCTCGGTTCGCGGCTCGAGAACAGAATAAGCGACCTGAACGAGCCTTGGTAGGCTCTTGGCGACCTTGACCCGGCCGGAAGCGTCAGGTGGAGGTAACGGTGCCCACCAATCGGCTGGTATGGTGATCTGAGCGAGGCAAACCCCGTTCTCTCCGTCGGGGCTGCAGGCCGCCGTCAGGACGGATGGCGAGGACGAGGAGGAGTAGACGGAGGAGGAAGATGAAGAGGAGTAGCTCCTGCCGTTGTTCCTGCTCGCAGTACTCCTGGAAGGGACCGCCAGACTCGCGTGCAGGACCACGCAGACCCTCTGATGCCTCGCCAGAAGCAACTGACGTCTCCCTCCTGCCTCGCTTCCGGCGTGAAAGAGCACTCTTAGCACCGGCGAATCGCGTGGCACGCTGCTTCCAACGAGATGGGCGGACATGTCCAGGTGACGCGCTCCGAGCTCCTGCGCGTCGAGAATCGTTGCCGCCGTCAGATTTCGCCTAGTTTCCGGTCCCGGCAGGGCGTCCAGAGGATCTGGGACTATGTAACGTGCCGGCACGGTCTGCTTCGTACTAAATGGACCGTACGTCGCGCGAACGGAGACCGGCTCGCTCGTCTGAAAGACGGTGAATTTGTCTATCGAGAGGATGGAGCCTGGCGGCGGCGACGGAACCCCATTGCTCCCGCTCGTCGACGTTCCCGTCGACGGTGATATCGCCGGGACCGCGTCCCTTCGAGCAGGGTAGAATTGCCTCGGCGTGTGCTTCAGGAAGAATCCACCGTCTTTGTTCTCGAAGTGAACCTCCACCGAGGCCGCCACGTCTGAAACAAGAGAATCACCTGCGTCAGCGATCGCACATCTACCCCTGGAATCGCGATCACAATTTTTATTATCCTCTACTAGTATATTCTCTCGTCACGCATAACGAACGGGTAAGGTCTAAGGGAGGAAACTTGACTAGGACAACTCGAAGTGGTGCATATTTGTGAATCTTTTGGGGAATAATATCGAAATTTTCTAGTAATAATATTCAAGGTGTTCGAAAAATAGCTTCTTTATGCATGTGTCGCAATTTTTGTATTTAAAAATATCCGAAATTAATAAAGTCGTAAGAGTAAATGGGAATGTCGGTTTCTTACATCAGTTGAATGTGATCAGAGATAGGTTGCCTCAAATTAAAAAAAGCATAAATTTTGTAATGACATTATATTGTCTAAGTTCTATCGAGAACTTTTTTAGCCATGTGTTTTCATTTATTTCTAGAATTTTCTTTTTTACGGAAAATGTAGGATTTCGTTTGTAGGTGATTGTAGTAACAATAATTTCGTTTGTAGTTCCACCATTTATAAAATAAAAAAAATTGAAAAAATGACGAGCACCTGACATTGAAATGTCTCAAATCGGCTTTTTCCATAGTGATTTCGAATCGTTTGTAATTGTTTGTAGTGACTTCCGTTACACTTATATATGAATAGTTACAAAGTACAATTTGTGATTCGATACGTTTTGAATCACATGGAATAAATTTCTTTTTAATGTTTAACATTGTCGAAGTTGTCCAATGCATATAAAAAATAAGATGCCTATAACTTTTGAAATGTTTAACTACAAACTATTCTGTATCATATGGAATAAGAAGATTTCAAAAATTTCGAAAATTGTCGAAGTTACCTCTTAGGCGTATGAATTTTTATACTAATTTAGAAACTGAATAAGTAACGAAATCGTATTCTGTGCAGCTTGAGTTTTATTTTTATTTTTAATCGTACACTTTAATTAGTTAAAAAAAAATTGTCATACTTCTATTTATTTCTAGAATTTTCTCATAAACTATATTCTTTGTAAAAATTCTATTGTACTTTAAACAATTTCCTTGCTGTTCTAATAATAGATACCCTAATTAGTGTTTTAAATAGCGTTTAAATTTATCTGAAGTAGACAGACATATTTTTAATTTTATATTAATAATTATCGTCCTAGACCGCCATCTCGATATTAAAATGGAGGGTAAATGCTCGAAATATACATAAAAATTGGAAACATTTTATTTATTCTAATCTGTAAACCGATTGAAAAATGAAAATTACTGCCAAGGACGAGATCAAATAAAATTAAACAAGAAACTTCGTATTTCTTTCTGCAATTTCAAGTGAATACGAGCAGGTAAATTCATTGCTGCAAGCAACGAGTTGATTCACATTTCCAGGATGTATAGTGTGTATATACTTTGTATAGTGTGATTACAGCTGCGGGGGAGTGTACACGAAATACGGGGAAGGGGAATTTTAATTATCCGTTTCTTTTAGAACGACCGAAATTAATTCTCGGAGGATGTACGCGTGTTTTCCTTAACGCTGTAATAAATCCGTTGGCGTCGCGAAAGAACGTTTCCATTACACCAGAGTAATTTACAGAATTTATATCCGCGTTAAATTAACATAGAAATGAACACGGTTGAGACTCGACGTTGTCGGGTGCTCTTAGCAAAGTGCCGAACTCTGCAACATATCGTTTGGCTTTACATTTGAAAACTGCAGACACAATCCCCGAATGAAATTCAGATTTAGCGATCAAAATTCCTGAAAAAGATACACACTGAAAACATCTCGTCGATTCTTGATTGACAACTCTTGATGACATTTGGATTCTGTTGCAGGGCGTAGAATAGAATGTATTTTACTTGGCGTATGTAACATTTATTTCCTACGCATTATTACAACGTGGCAATGACAATAAATGAGCGACTACACTTCATAAGTCGGTTTTGTAGAGACATCGTTAAAATATCACAATATCTCTATAGATTCAATACAGAGATTAAATTTATTAACATAAATTATTATAGGAATTTTAATATTACTACAGTATCGTCTAAATACCTATTATAATACTTATATACTTTCGATAGAATTATTCGTATCATCAAAGGTGTGCAACGAGCATAATTAATTCGATTGCTTCAGGTAAATAGTGCATTGATCTAATATTATACATAAATGTTAAAGTCATGTGAAACAAATACAATATAGACATTCGTTAAACAATGTTTTCGATAAGACTACTTTACTATTGGTCAAAATATCGCATTACGCAATGACTAATACCATTACTATTATTCAAATGTATGAATGAATTATTTATCAAATTATTCTTGGTTTAAGGAAGTGATAAGAATACGAAGAACGAAAAAAACGTATATGTTTACGTTTCGACTCCTGTATGCATTAGCGATTGATGGAATATCGTTACCCAATATTATCGATAATAATAAAACTTTCTGTACAAATTCAATAAAGACTAAGATCAACAACAAAAATAACAAATAACTACTCGGAAACATTAGTTATAGCCTGTTACTGTAGTTTCCGAGGTCCTCATTGGCCGACTTGTCACCGAAGGGAGTTTTTCTTCGGTCGCGAACGCATCTCGATAAAAATTCCCCAGACAGAAGTTCGAGTGAAAAGTCGTGTAGAAATATCAACGATCTCCTCTCTGTACCGTGTCATTTTCTTCGCAATATCGACACCATCCAGCTACTTTACGATAAATCGAGGCATTCGTTTCGCTGGTTGATCGCGGCTCACGGGATCGTTCCCGATAAAGAACACTTCGGAAATTTCCCCCGTTGAAACAAAGTTTTGCGTATTTATGCGCGCTTAGAAAGTCCGCACAGGTGAACGAGGAAAGTTGTAAATCGGCGTGGCGAGGCGTGGCGCGACTGCGCCTCAATTCGGACATAAATTCTCGAGGAAATCCTCCGCTAAGCGCCAACTGCCCGCACACCCTCTTCTCGAAAGAGGAGAACGCGCGAAAAGGTGAGGCCAATTCGGCCCTCGGTCGCTTATCTTTCGCGTTACTCGCTCTACCGGCCCCCGTGTCTCGTAATTTTTTTTCTGTCTCGTTACCCGAACGGGCTGAAAAGAATTCGTTTATCCTTCTACAACCTCTAGAGATTTTTAAGTCACGTATTCGCATACCTACATTCTCTAAATCCGATTTCATCTTTCCACCGCTGCAGCTTTCACCCTTTATAACCTTTTCGTTACCTATATACAATTAACCCTTTGTGTTCGAGGCCTTTTTCTCTGAAGCCTACCAGCAACTCGAGACAGTCGAGACAGTCGAGTCTTTCCAACTAATTTAAAATAATTTTACATTACATATCGACACATGAAATTATTACATTTATAACATAAAACATTTTATGTATCTTTATATCTCAAAGAAGAAGAATTTCTGAATATGTAATAATGTCTTTATTGTTGCATGGTATAATCTACAAAACAATCGTTAAGGTACACCTCCAGTTGGCTTCGATTAGCTTCAGATACTTATTACTCAATTATTTGTAGCCTATTTAATTTTCTTAAATTATTAACTATATTATAAGTACGTAAATCATCATGCTATCTTGGAAATTAAAAACGGAACAAATGTGAATATTATTTATATTTATTAACAAATTATTGTTCGTAGGTAATCTACCGCAGTAGATATACTACTCTATAATAACACGACAAAAGTTTTGTTTCTTCTCGCAAATACTTGTTTAATGATATAAATAAACTTTTAAATTAAACTCTTTTTCTCCGATATCTTTTACGGCTTTGCGGATCTCCACAATATCATGAAAACTTACAATTCCTACGAGGGAGTATCTTTACCCCTAAAATGGTTTCATTGCGGAAAGAAACAAATTGTTTCGGTTATTCGCATCTCTGGAGCTACTGTTTCTCTACGTTCTACAGTTTTCTCTGTTTCTTCACATTTCTTTTTTTTTCATTTTCAAGTTGTCAAATTTCGCTCGCAAAGACCGCGTTCGACCTTTCTTATTTTATGATGGAAAAGTGTTTTGGCCACGAATTTATTCACCATTCAAATACAATATCTTTCACGAGCTAACGGATCGCAAATGCTCGGTCGATCTTCTTCATTGACGTTGGTGTCACAGCTTCACTTGTACGGCGGCACATCGAACCACTGGTACTTCTTCGGTTGGCTTTCGTCCAGCTCGTACTCCAAACATCGTCTAGGAAAACTGTCAGGGATCGTTAGAAAGACCTCTTTAAACTGACTCACAAGGGAAGAACGAAAATGGTCCGACTCCGATTTGAATGAAACTTTGTAGGCTCGAAGAACGTAAAATAAGAGTCTTAATATAAGACACGCGTATTCTTTTTAGCCGCGGTAATTCAAATTTAAGGGGTGAAAACACGCTTGTATATATGATACGCTGAGTATTACAAGAGCGAACATAAAGAATGGAATTCTTGTGTTAACTGGACACTATGTGTATATGTTATATGAGTATATATTTATATATTTATATATTTATATATACTCATATGTTATATATTATAGGAGTATATGTTTTCATATACCCATATGTTATATATTATATGATTATATTTTTATATGTACTCATATGTTATATATTATATGATAATATGTTTATATATACTCATATGATATATATTATGTGATAATATGTTTATATATACTCATATGATATATATTATGTGAGTATATACTTATATGTTATATGAGTATATGTTTACATATACCCATATGTTATATATTATATGATTATATGTTTATATATAATCATATGTTATACGTTATGTGACTATATATTTATATATACCCATATGTTATATATTATATGATTATATGTTTATATATACTCATATGTTATACGTTATGTGAGTATACATTTATATGTACTCATACGTTATATGAGTATATGTTTGTTTTTAGAATTAAACATTTTATTTTCTTCGTCATATAAGCAATTGTTACATTGAAAGTAAACATGTTGCATGAAATTTTCACAAAATTTATAAAAATCTGTTGTCAATTATGAACATTTTTATGTAACGTGCCAACCATTTAATTTTTGTAAAAACAGTTTCCTTCTGTCACTAACCATTTCGAGAACTTTAGGGTGCTTACAAAAATACGAGCATATTATTTTTCGATGTTCTTAAAATAATTTTGTAAATGTCTATGATAAATGACGATATTAACACAAAATTACTAATAAATTCTGCTCAGTTAAAAATGATAGCTATTCATATTTTGTTTGAAAATGGCCCAATATTCGTTAGAGAACGATAATTAAATACTGGTAAGCAAGTTTTTGCAGAAAAGTCGTTACGCGCTAAATTGATTCTTTCTGCAGTTGACGTTAGGGATTTTGTTGAAATTGAATTGTGCTGTAGTTCATGTTAAATTAGGGCGAGATCAAGTCATCATTTTGTAATTAACAAAGAGAGGTTCATTGAAATATAATGAGAACGCCAAGATCCGCTAACAGTGGCTGTTGTACGAGCGAGTGGATTTCCTGAAACGATCGTTTCAGGAAACGAGCCGCGTCACGGCTTTTACAAGCTCATTACGATGTCAATTATAAAACGTCGCCTCTGCTGATAATAACCTTACTTTCTATAGTATTTTAACTTTCAAAAAGTACGTTGATATTATTATAAATTTTCACAAACAGGCGATGGTTCTTAATTTTCATAACGCAAACACGACATTTTAGGCAAAAAGAAAACATTGTTCAAAAAGCCAGTTCTTCGTGACGAAAACAATAAAAAAAAAAAAAAGGAACTTAGTACGATTAATAGTTTTGAGATAAAAATGATATATATATACATTGACAAAAATTGCAAAATAAAATATCCTGTTGAACAAATTTTAAACCAGCAAAATGATGACGTAAACTCAGTTTAATTTTACGTGTATTATATCATGTTCAGACTCCATGATCCATATGCGGGTCAGAGGGCTATGTTAACGAATATTCGCTGAGAGGCAAAACAGAGGAAAACAGTTACCACGTTAATTTAAAAAAAATCCCTGGCACAGATTGCAGAAAGCGATCGATATGCTGTAAAACCGTATAATGTAGAAACTCCGTTGTTTCACTCACGTCGTCCAGCGGTTGCAACCCACTATCGGATAATCCTCGCGGAAGCATTTGGTGTCTAGAGCGTTAAAATAGAAATATCCTACGGTGTTACCGGCGCCGTCCTCCGATCTTCGAAGACAGTCGATGAACTTCTCGTCGCACGAGCAATGCAACCTGTTAAACAGATTCTCGATTCGTTTCCTACGTCAATCTCCTGTTGCTTTCCTCTGTCACGGTTAACTGCGGACGAACCGTTCTTGTTCCCCCACACATCTTTCACGGTTACAGAGTGATTTACCCATTGGACACGTTAAAAGTATCGATTTCTTTCATTGGTGTCATTGAAAGCATACAAGGTGCAATGTTTAAATGGAAACGTCTAAATATCTTCGTTAATTATGGTTCTGTGAAAGAAAATCTATAGGAAAACGATCTACAGCTTGAAGGGGCACATGTAATGATAGGGAGCATTCTATAAAAAGACAAGGTCATTGGCGTTTTCTTTTTCTTTTAATGGGATAGGGTATTTTCATTATTCATCATTGACCCAGTAAGTGATCATTGATTACCGATTACGAAGACTAAATTTTTGCTTACAAAGACTAAGGTTAGTTTACTAGGTCACATTACGATTTATGATTACTTTTCTGCACCTTGCCAAATAAAGATATAAAAATGAAATACCTTTTTTAAGAATTCAAGACCAAGGGGGAAAAACTCATTATGTCCAAAAATTAAAACTTGGTCAAAATCGTGATTGTAGTTCACATAACTCCTAAGACCATTAACAGTGATTTAAAAATTCGGCAACAATATGGATTTGAAGTTCAATTTATCCGGTTTAAGAAACAAGTGAAAAAAAAATTAGCTTGGTCACCTTTTATTAAAACACAAACAAAAACGAATTTCTATCTAAAGTGGACATAATTAGATTTTCTCCCTCACAGCCATTTTTTCCCACCCTTTCTGTCAAAATGGTTGATTATATCGATTTTTCCATTGCATAAATCGATTCCTGGCCTTTTTTTTCCCGCTGGATGACATGCATATTTCAATCTCGGTAAAAATTGGACATAATTAGTTTTTTCCCCTTACAGCCATTTTTTCCGTCCCTTTTCTGTCAAAACGGTTGATTATATCGATTTTTCCATTGCATAAATCGATTCCTGGCCTTTTTTCCCCGCTGGATGGCATGTATATTTCAATCTCGGTAAAAATTGGACATAATTAGTTTTTTCCCTCACAGCCATTTTTTCCCACCCTTTCTGTCAAAATGGTTGATTATATCGATTTTTCCATTGCATAAATCGATTCCTGGCCTTTTTTTCCCGCTGGATGGCATGTATATTTCAATTTCGGTAAAAATTGGACAATTGGATAATGAGTTTTTCACCCTTGGTCTTCAATTGTTTCTAGTTATTTGCATTAAAAAGCAAAGGTGTCAAACACACTTTCTGGTTGAAATAGGTAGACATAAAACCGCGGTAGAAATATTGTTTGCGATTTAGCTTTTAGACCAAGAAACGCCTTTACGTTTCTAACGCCGTTTAATCGATTGACTTATCGATTGACAGCTGGCGCATTATGTCAAGCATAGATTCTCGGGCCTTTTTCGTCACGCGACCACGCCACGCGCGCGACAGCCATTCTGGCTTTAATAAGTCAACGTGACAGACGTCTCAAAGTGTTTCGATAAGTTCTCTGAAACTCCTACCATAGTCAGCTCATCTAGATTTAATGTATAGCTCAGTGTTCTTGGAGTGCGTGAGTGATGTAGTTTCCTCAACTCTCGTCCGCTCGGAAAACACGACATCTCAACGGAGTTTTCCGTGCGAACGACTCAACAGGCGGACCGAATTCGTACAATTAACAGCGTCACACAAACTCAACTTTGTAAGATCTGTAAACAAGTGTAGACAGCTCGTATAATATTGTCTCACTGATCAACAGGTATCGTCGTAAACATCATATGTCTAGCTGGCGAGGTTAAACTTTATCTTAACGGACTTGTTATATAATAGTATAATAGGTATAATACTGAGTATTCCATCGAGATACAGCATAATCCTGAAAACGACATAATATTTCAGTATTATACGTCAGAATACTGAAAGATACCTAAATCTTTTAAGCTTTTTTTACATAATCCTGTAGATTTCGGCGAGGTTCAGAAGTCAAGAGCAGTTATAGGTGAACCTTTTTACTGTATTTGATAGACAATTTAAAAGTTGAATTCGTACTCTAGGGCGCACCCCCTCCCCGAGAAAATAGGCCCAAAGCAACTCTGATAATTCGAAGTATGACAGTTTTAAGAAATAGGTATAACGATATAAAAATAGTACATAATGTAGTCCGCCAGCAACGAGAATCTGTTTTACTGACAGAATATGGCTACAAGACAATGTGGCGTTGAAAGTGCCAGTCAAATACAGTAAAATGGCCACTTTTAACTGCTCGTAACTTCTGAACCAGTGAATTCAGAAGTCTTATCAGTGGATTCAGAAGTCATCGCCTTAAAACTAGCATTTTCGGATTTTTCTCGACAAAATCTACAGGATTATGTAAAAAAAAAAAAAAAGAACTTAAAAATGTTAGGTCTACCAAAGTAAAATGCAGCCTGTATAATATAATAGGTATTATACCCTACGTTATAGTCCCTAAACCCTTTATTTTAAAACGCGCCGGATTGGGACACGATAAATACGATCCTCGGGTAAATTCAAAGAGATTTGCGCCTGACGTCTTTTTTTTTATGCGAACAACTATAAAAGGAAAAACACGAACCCCCGACGAGATTGATCCACCGCGTTTGAATCGGATGGGCAACATTCGCTGATCTTGACTTAGCCGGCGTTCGATATTCGTCGCGCGTGATTCATGCGAGACAGCAACCGGACCGACACGCCTACAACTCGCGAGCACGTTACGCCTAATCGCCGGGCAATTTCTCACCGAACGTTGGACATTCGGTCGGGTAAAACACAAAAATTCCGCGTGGGCGTCACGCGAACTCGGCATTATCGCGATCGTTAACGCTCGCGTGGAACGGCCGCAAAGTGTCCTAGTAATTCCTGGTACCACGGGGTACATTCTCTCTCTCTCTCTCTCTCTCTCTCTCTCTCTCTCTCTCTCTCTCTCGCTCTCGCTCTCTCTCTTTGTGTTTGTATTTCTACCACGGACGAATTGTTTTCGCTTTACATTTCCCCAGTTTTGAGCATTTTTTAGGGGAAGGAAAAAAGCGTATGCAAGGTTTTAAAGCGTTGTAAATTTTTCATCACGGGTTATCAAAAGTGTAGTTGTCAGAAACTCTTTCAATTCTTGTAATATGTCACTTGTAATATCAGTCATTTCTGTACGAGGTGTAGAAATTAATTCTGTGCCTTTATTAACAACCTTTATATGAAATCATTTATAACGATAGTTTAGACAGATATACAGGATGTTCCGTTTAATTCGGAATGGTTAAATATCTCATAAAGGGATGAAGTTATGAGAAAAATATTTCTACAAAAGTTATTCGGGTCAAATGGACTAATTATATGGTGTAAATGATTTCATTGTGAGTATAGTAGTGGGAAAGATTCAAGAACAAATTAACTGTTTTAAATGGAACCTTTTGATTCATAATATAATAGTGTTTGTTTAGGCAAATTCATCGACCTGTAATAAACAGCCATTTATTGTAATACGAAACCCATAATTGGTGTTTGAAATCAGTAAATTAAATTAAACGCGGCCCGTCGGTTGGTCGAACAAGGATAGTTTCGTTCCTCGCACGAATTATTGACTGATGCACGGATAGAGGACTTGGCGTTGGCATATTACTCCTGCTAGAATTACACGTTTCCATTGAAACGTTCATAACGTTAATAGCGTTGATTTTCATGTTAAATAAAATATACAGAGTGTCTCAGCCAATTTCGACATCTTGATAACTTCGGTATTGTGACATGGAGCTAAAAATGTTTCATAAAAAACTTAAATGGTATCGAGTGAGGCATATTCTGATGTTATTAGTTTTTCCGTAGGTAGACGCGTCAAGTATACATATATACTTCAACAGTCTCCTTAAATGCACAAGTTTCTCTACGATAAATGGACAGTAAGATGATCCGGGATCGGATATCTCGATGAGACAATGCTAATGCAACGATCAAACTTTTTTTATTATTACCGTTTTTGTTATAAAACTGTTACCATCGTATTCCCGACATTTTTCTGATTAAAATGAGACCAAACACGACGTAATTCGCAACATATTCACTACATATTGTCTCACCGAAATAATCCCGGTGTTGGTCGCCATTTTCGCATGTCGCTCCGTCCTCTTCTTTATTCGCTGTCCTTCTCTACACTCGAAGTTTGTTGGAAAAATACATTAAAGCTTAATGAATTCGTCTTGAAAAGTACTATCGCATGGTATAAAAAAATATATATATATATAGTTCCATTTGAAAACCGAAACTTGACCATCATATCACGTTAAATAACAAAGTTAATAAAAATTCCTTCGCGCTGAAACATGAGCCCCATTTTACCATGCAATTTCCATATTTGAAATTTTGCATTCGGCCGATAGCTTTGGAGTCAGAGCTCTGTATCGCTTAGGCTGGGACACCCTGTATATGAAGGTCGACTTTGTTTAATAGAATGAGATACTTTTTGTATGCATCAAGCGATGCAGCTAGACATTCTTTCTAAAAAAGCACTGACTTACGTATGTCGAAAAGCTATTCGTTTAGGAGATATTTGAATTCAAATAATTGTAAAATTCAAGTATGGTTCGATATAACGACCATTTGGATCACAGCATTTTTTAAATCGAGGAAGTAAAGACTGGTCTACCTTATTTAATGTATCGGCTGATATTTTGCCGTAACATTTATATTTTTGGATAAATCTTTTCATACAAATTTGTACATTATTCTAAAAGAGTATTAAAGGCGTGTGTAAAATTTCAACTTAAAATCTTGCATACTTTAAAAAAAGAAGTGATAAAAAAAGCATACTTATAGAGCGATAGAAGGAATTCCCCATTTAATATAATTATTGGTGAAAAACAAAATTTCGAAAATCATGTACACCTTATTTTAACCTGTAGTTTACGCATATAAATTTTTATTAATGAGAAACAACATTTAATGAGATAAATTAAAAAGAAACAAAAAATTGTTTTAACATGAGTGAACTCAGCCTTCAAAAACGCATAATTTAAAAGAAAAATTGTTATCCTAGGCCCTCTAGTTTACAAGTTATTTAAAAAATCATGTATGTCCACCCCCACTTTAGAGACTGTTTTCACCCTTTCAATATGGACTATTGCCATAAAAAAAAAAAAAAAAAAATACGTGTCAAACATACTTGTAAGAACCACCTCCCATGTAAATTCGATCGAAATCGGGGTATGGCTATTTAATATGCTCCCTTGTAAGTAACAAAGATGAGAAATGCACGCGTTGAGACGGAGTAAGATGATGCAAAGCGAGCGGTGTTAACGTGTAGTAAGGGGATTACGAGAGCATGAATGGCGGGCATCGAGTGGAGACAACTGAGAATTCCCTCTTGCTTCTTTGCTGTACCGCTAATATTCTTTCCAGCTCGCTATAGTATGCGGCGTCATGGATTACTCAGTCACCGCGCATAGAACGCGGCGAACGTTCAGCGGCTTGAACACGTCAGACTTCAAAACCAAGCCGGCTTCTTTGCCAGGAAAACCGCCCCATCGACTAAGAAAAAAGCATCGCTCAGAGGAATAGGAACTAATTTAAAAGCAGCCACCGCCTCGAGACGCGACCATGCCGAAAGAAACTTCTCTCGCGAAAGACACAGTCGCCGGCGGCTTCGCGTTCCAAGGGAAAACACTCCCGACTATAATCCTCTCCAAGAGTTTTGGTCGATCACGGCTATTGTGATGTAAAACCACTATCCTACACCCGTTGCGTTCTTTGAAACAGAGACGGGTAAAATTCCTATTTAAATGAAAATGCTGAATAATGAATAGGAGATAAATAAGCCGTTCATTATGAAACTGGTACAAGTTCATTTTTTTTGGTAAATGAAGTCTCTGCGAGCTTTCAATGATATACGTCGCGTCGACTTAATTTCATTTGATAAACAGAATAAGAAAAATTATGTTGATTCACGAACACGAGCGATTCCGTATTTCCATGCTAATAAATCTATGTTCATAGATCCGCAGTATCAAGAAAATTTAAAGGCGTGATGGAATTATCGTTATACATGCAACGTTATACCTAGACCGTTTCTAAAGATGTCGAGCACGCTAACTGGTGGCGCCATTAATTTACGTGCTCGACGTCTGCCGAAAAGCACGAAGCCGAAAACGTCTGCCCGTCGTTTTGCTCAGTCCTGGTTCAGCGTTTTTGTCTTTATCACAAATGAAGAGAGAAATCTATCTGGATAGCTTAAAGGAGGCACTCTTTCTTTTTTAGATTAAAAAATAGTTTTGTTTCATTAATTTTCATTTTAACAGTTTATATCGCGGGCTGTTTCGTTAGGCTAAGCGAACACGAAACTTCAAGTACATTTTTGTCGAAATGCTGATTATCATGTACGGTTAACACAATATCTCGAAAACCGCACTTCCGATAGAGTTTAAATTTAGCATGTACAGGATGTCCACGTTAAAGTGTCACAAACGCATATCTCAATGAATATTGATGATACGACAAAATGATTCAGATCTAAATTGCAGGATACAATGGGCTCTGTATTGTGGTGAAAAGAAAATCTTTTTTATGTTATTAATTTAAGAGATGTCATGGTGAAGTTCCGTTTTTTTAAACGGAACTGTATATTTTTTTTTTCGTTTTGATCATACGGTAGTGCTTTTCAAGACAAATTCATTAAACTCTTATGCATTCATCCGATTTTTATTAGTTTACAAGATATAACGCTTCGAAATTTACTGATTTTCAGTAGAAAAGTCTCGGTTTGAGTGACCACGTATAAGACCGCTTTTGTGACTGGTCACTCAAACCGAGACTTTTCCACTGAAAATCAGTAAATTTCGAAGCGTTATATCTTGTAAACTAATAAAAATCGGGTGAAAACATTACAGCTTAATGAATTCGTCTTGAAAAACACTACTGCATGATCCCTCCCAAAAATATAGTTCCATTTAAAAAATGAAACTTTACCATGATATCTCCTAAATTAATAACACAAACAAATTTCGTTACGCCACAATAGAGAGCCCATTGTATCCTGGAATTTACACGTAAACAATTCTTTCGTATCATCAATAGTTATTGAAATATACGTTTGTAACACTTTTTCGTGGACACCCTGTGGGTGTCACGCTGTATACAGGGTGGCTCAAATAATAGTGACAAGCTATAACTTCGCTATCAGTGTCTTTAGCGTCTCCGTTATCAGAGTCTTTGTTTTCCATAGATTGAATTCTTTCATCATTCTACATAAAAAAATATTAAGATAAAGTGGTAAAAAAAATAATTAGCTCACAAGATATTTTAGTTCGTAATGAAGAGTGCGCTTAAACTGGGGTGGAGATCAAAGAGGACGATCTTAGCTAGCGGGAATTGTCTCTAACCATACAAAATTCTCTAAAAGAGTTATAAAGGAAAAACCTGGGTGAAAAAAAAAGATATTTTGAAAGAGACCTGGTGTAGAATGTGGGATTAGTCAGACCGTGGTTGCTCTGTCCGGCCTCGATCACGTCGGAGCACATATCGTGTTCCCTGCAGCACGCGTCGGTTTCCATAAATTTCCCGAGGTCGTCCGGACTCGTCGCCACGTTACCGCTTCCGCACCATTTCGTCCCTGCCGGAAGGAAGTTGCAAGAGAACGGGAAACCTCGTTACGTACGACCCCATCACACTGATCCCCCGTCTCGATCTTTTACGCTCTCAAATTTTGAATACGAACAAACCAATGAACTTTTGGTCCGTTACTTGTCCAAAACGATCGCAAACCGTACTTCACGAAGAACGAATGAAAGTTCATCTTGATAATTGCTCGATGTTGTACGCTAGCGTTTCTCGAACCAAGCGACCCCAAAAGTGTCGATGCAGTGTTGAAGTAGCAAAAAGAAGTATTATATTTAGTAGCTTTAAACTCTTGCTTTCAG
>NC_071979.1:3383833-3401460 GCF_026283585.1 Hylaeus volcanicus
TAGTGAGGTAAAAGTACTGGAATCTCAAAATTTTCCATGATTTTACTCAAATAATTAAATATGAAGTCTATGCACAGTGTTGAAGCAGCAAAGAAAATATTATATTCAGTAGCTTTAAACTCTTGCTTTCAGTAGTGAGGTAAATGTACTGGAATCTCAAAATTTTCCATGATTTTACTCAAATAATGATATATGAACTAGCTAATAATTAAATATGAAAGAGCTTTTCAAAAGCTACAAAATGATGTATAACACTTGCATATAAAGCAATTATAATAACTTCAAAAAATTGCACAAACTGGAAGAACGTAAAAAATGTACGAACTTTTGGTTCACCCTATATATATTGCAATAGAGATCCGGTTAAGGACTTAGAAAGTTTATACAGTACAGTCCTCCGTATCCGAACCCCCATTATCCTAATATCCAAATATTTTGTTATCCGAATTGCGTACACAATTTTTTTAAATAAATAAAATACAAACACAACCTTTCAACGTGTGCAACAGTAAGCGAAAGTAATGATGAGTATGTGCCATCTAACGCCGAAGCATTCGTGGCATTTGAAAAATGTCCTTGGTGGTTTGAAGCACAAAGAGAATGGAACTGTGCACGATTACATATCTTAACAAAGTTATGTGATTTATTAACGAAAAAAATACGAGATCCTTAAATATCGAAACAAATGATCAACTTTGTTAGTTTCTATATGAATTGAAATTTAATACAGAAAAGTGATTGTTCTATTATCTGAAAATCAATTTATCCACTTTTGTCTCCCAATTAATACGAACACCGGAGACTGTACTGTACTATGTACCAAAATAACGAATAAATAAGAATACAAAGGGACGTAATTAATTCCTACGCGTACTATAAACATCGATTAAAAATCCCGATTCGCTTCCATTCGTCGCCTATTGCTCGAATAAAATTTCACCCGTCCCTGGTCGAGCCATCTTACCTGGGAATATGAGATTCATTCTTTGTTCCAGTGTCACCGGTATGTCGTTGCCGTCGTCTGTGTTCTGGTTTCTATAGTAAATCACCCATGCGTGAACCGAGACGTCGAGAGAGAGCCATAACGCTAGGATCGCCGACGGTCCCAAGACGAGCATCGTTCCGCGTGAAGAAGGCACACAAAAGAAGACGAAGAGGAGGCCTAAGACCGTGGCGGAGTGCCTCTGCTCGGGAAAAACGTTTCCTTCCGGCGACACGTTCAGAGGGAACGAGAACGCACGGCCGACTGGTTCCCGGGATTTATATGAAAAGGCACTTCCTTCCCGCCGTTTCGACCCAGTTTCGTCTCATCTAATCGCGAGAATCACGCGTGGCGTACGAAATGGGTGGCCGCTGCGTGTCGCCCCCAGGTAATCGCTCCCTGCGAAACTCGTTAAACGCGGAAAGAGCACGTACGCAGACGTCGGGGCTACCGAATCAGTTGATGTGTGACTAAGATCGTAGACGGAATACGAAGTGTAACCTGTGACGCGCATAAATTTCATGATTGGTAGCTTGTAATTTATGCGAGCTGTTAAGTGGCAGACAGCGGGTGTGCTTTCGACAAATTAATAACTGTGTTTCGTTTCATAGCTATTAACTACGTACGAGTGCCTCTAGAACGCCGTCGATATTTTACAGATTGTTTATTTATGTATTTATTTGCCAAATATACAGATCACATCACTAATAAAACGGATTAAAGTGGCGCTTGTAATCGTATTTAACAAATATTGCTTGGGATATTGACAAGAATTTTTTTTTTTTAGGTTGAATTTAAAATGTGTTTCTCGAGTATTTGTTCTACTAATTTATAGGTTTCTAGGAGCGATACAAATGAGGGGTGTGCTGCAATAAGGAGGCAGCTAGATTTTTTTATGGTTTTGAGGTTAGAACATAATCACGAGTTTAAAAAATTCTTTTCATTTTTGTGGTGCAATAAGGAGACAACTCCGGTCACTAGAAAAATCGATGATGTCGATTTGACGTAGACAGAGCAGGAAGAAGAACGAATTTTGCACTAATTTTACAATTTTTTGTATTCTGTATTTTTTTCTTTTTATATTGCTAAATGTTTTAAGAATAAAATAAACACGTGTTTGAGAGAGAATTTTGTTCTTCTCATTCAGAAAAATCCTTTAAATTTCAAGTGCTTTTTAGAACGGGACGTAATAGAAAGGCAGCTCCAAACTGCAGATGAAATCAGGAACGGCATAATTTCATAATTAGGTACCTATGCTATGATATGAAAAAGAAAAAGAAAGAAAATTCCAAAAATCTGAATTTTAAAACGTTTTATTTTTAATTTCCTAAAAATTTGAACAAAAATGGAGCTGCCTTCTTATTGATGCACATACCTCAAATTTTATCCGAAACACTTTTGATTATATATCGCGATTTAAATAGAATGACAGACTATGAAATATCGGGTGATTTCTTAGGTTGAACCAATTTGGACATTTACACAAATGTTTATCAAAGCATTGCGATAGTCGTTTCAGACATTTTACCAGTGCATTCAAAAATGGTTCTACAGTATTGTCTCGAAATAAGCAACTCGGTCGGGACCGGCGAGTTGCTAATTTCGAGACAATACTGTATTTCCTTTACCATAGTGACTCATACTATTGCGAATAAATTTCTTGCCGCTTGAATTATATCTTTCTCCGATTGCTTAATCTCGTGTAACAATTTTGCTTTTAATTTTGATTTTATTTTCGGACCGTGTTCTATTTACCTTGTGTATCGTAATGATCGCTACCACGTACGTAGCTCGTTAGTTTAAATAACGGATTAGCAACGGCAAGCGGTTCGTATCGGGCTTCTGATAAATACACAGATCGCAGCAACACGTGTCTCTTCACGCGTCGTGTTCCGAGCAAGAAACACGGGTACGTTGAATTTATACGGGCCACCGATCACAAGTCTCCGTGCACGTACACCGTTTATGGTGTTTGACACGGTGGATCGTGATGTACTAACTCGCAAACTACCCTTTCTCGGTTTTCGATGTAACATGTGTTGATTATAAAGGATTGGCCAACCAGATATTACCACATCGATTAACGTCAATGTTAATCAAGCAGTAATGTAAAGTAATGTAAAAGCTTGATAAAACAAAAATGAGAATATAGACCCATTTATTCTTTTTGTGGAGGAACTTTCAAAAAGATGGAGAGATTGAAAATAGTTGAATGCACATTAATTTAATGTGAACGCTAATCGTGTCGTGCGACCGATTTGGCGATTAGTGCCAATTAAATTAATTTTAATTCAGCTATTTTCAATCTTTCCATCTTTTTGAAAGTTCCTCCACAAAGAGGATAAACGCGGTTCTTGTATTTTTTTCATATTTTTAAAAGTGTTCATCGTTCAAAAACGAAGTATCTGTTTAAAACAATTCTTTTCAAAAATGGTTAAAAATATTTCTGTTTAAACTGTCGCTAATAACCTAGACGTTAATCCGACCTTAAACAAATCATTGAAAAAAAAGATAGCACAAAACTCTAAACAGATGTAAAATTGACAATCTTCAAAGTTCTTAAAAATCCTTTGAGATACATTTAAGTATTACCAAAGGCTACAGCGTATTCAAATTTCGTAAACATCCAAGATGTTGCGCCAAAAATTGTTCGATTTCGCAAGAAATGATCTTATAAACTGCATTACTTATAAACTGTTATTTTATTCTATTCGTTATCTGTTATTCGAATAAAATTTCAATACAAATTAATCACCGGACATACATTTCAAAACAAACAAACAGATTATTGTAATCTCAGATCTAAGGTTAAACAGTTTAGACGGTTCGGGTGCTTTCAAGAGATATTATCGTCTTCGCACTGGTCCTGTAGTTCCGGACAAAGGAAGTGCCTGATGTTTCGGGGTCCAACCAACCCTTCCTGTCGACGACCACACTCCGCCAACCAGAGTCCCACAGCCGTGACGCGATTCGTCGAGACCCTTGGACCGATTCCCGGCACTCGAAAAACCGTCTCCAGACGGCCTTCCTTTACCTCGTTTTTCATTCTCTCGAGAAACTCTTCGAACGGATCTGGTGGCGGAGGCGTTGGCTCGCGCTGTGGTTCACGGACCGGCTCCAGGCACTCGCAAATGCCATGAAGAATGTCCTCGAGTCCGATGGGCTCGTAGTCGTCGACTTCCTCGAACGACATAGTCTCTCTATCGCCTTCCTCCCCGGTAAAGCCAAACGAGGAGTCATCTAGGCTGTAGACGTTGCGATCCAATTCGTCCGGATGAAAATCGGGAAAGTAATCCTGATCGACGGCTCGACGATCTTGATCTTCGGGTAGCTCTTCAGGCTTCTGTCCATCGGACGCAAGCGTAAGCTGTGCCGGAAATGTTATATGGGATAAGTTCCCGATTCACGCGATTAATTCGTTCTGGAGCTTCCATCGTATATGGAATTATAGATGACGAATGACGAATCGTTAAGGGTGTTCCAAAATTAACGCAACATTCGAATTTGTCGCCATTTTTGCAGAAAATTGATGGCAAGCCTGAAAAAAAGAACAATTTAACAGCTGAGAGTTTAGGGTTAGTAAAAATGGAGCGTTATACGATAGAATAACAATATTTAAAAAATAATGAATGTTTGACGGCCGCGGTTCGAAAATTTTATACAAAATATGGTAAAAATAGTGTTTTAACCTCGTCAACTGTGAAAAGATTAATTGAAAAATTCAGGGAGACTGGATCGGTTGGAGACGCTAAACACACCAGTCGTCCAAAAACAACCCGTTCAAATGTCAATCACGAAGCGGTGCGTGAGAGTGTTGGTGAAAACCCACGAACATCAATTCGGCGCGAGGCGTCTTGAACAAGAATTGCAAATTTCAATCTCCCTGAATTTTTCAATTAATCTTTTCACAGTCGACGAGGTTAAAACACTATTTTTACCATATTTTTAACCGACTTCGAAAAGGCGTATATTTTTTTTTTGATGTATGTTGTATAAAATTTTCGAACTGCGAACTTTCATTATTTTTGAAATATTGTTCAATGATGAAAACACGTTGTTGTATCGTATAATGCTTCATTTGTACTAACCCTAAACTCTCAGCTGTCAAATTGTTCTTTTTTCAGAATTGCCAACAATTTCTTAAAAAATGGTGGCAAATTCAAATGTTTGCGTTAATTTTGTGACACCCTTTAGATGACTTATCCCTTCAGGGTCGCCACGTGTCTTATGAATGTACAATCCTAGGCCCGGTGCGCACATCCGTGTTTTAAACGTGCCACAGCGGCGCCGCAATTGCGTTGCGTGGATTCAAAAATAAATGCCGCGCTGCACACATACCTCCGGTAACGTGGCGGCAGCAAATACGTCCAAGTTACGTGCGTATAATTCCGCATAGTGCCGCAAATCCCTACGGGGCGCCGCAATGTACACACGCACGTATTCCATCTCCTTATTTCTAATTTAAACAACGCTATTTGATCGAATTTGTCGAAATTCGCAGTTTAGATTAAAACCGAATTGCAATTTCATGGATTTGTATAATACATGTGCATTCTATGAGACATGACATTTTGTCGAATGACGATCGCAATCCATCCATTGAATTCTAATATTCATGAACGTGTCATCGTATCAGAAGCTCCAATTACTACACGCAACGCGGAAAGCCAGAAACAAAAGGCTCCAAAGTTTCCGCTGAAATTTCATTCGAGAAATTTCAAGTATATTTACAATAAAGGATCTGTTATCTGTTCCACATGCCATATTCCACTTCAAGTATATTTACAATAAAGGATCTGTTATCTGTTCCACATGCCAGGTGAAACTGATTATGACAGTGATTCGTGGAATGTAAATACGATTGTCACTTCTTTTACCTGCGTTATTTTACACGACAGTGCAGTATCTTTTTTAATAATCAATTTTGTTCGTGTTTCATTGTTTCTAATTTGATCAGTAATATTCGATAGAAGCCTGCGAATGTCGCAGATTAATTAAAATAAAATAAACTACGATTTTACGGACTGTGCGTAATTTACAGTGCGAGAGAAAATGATGATCCGACATTGGACACACCTGAACGTGTACTCTACATATTCATGTCCCATTTTATGTAAACACATTGAAAGTCGCTTTTGCTGGTAGTGATTTACGAAGCTTATGGAAATAAATGTAAACAGAAGCTAAATAGAATCGGTAGGACAGCACGGTATATGCAAAATATGTATTCACAATAAATGAATAATTTAGTAATATTATGTCAGCTTCAACTGGACGTTTTTGTATTGATTTATAGTGTCTTTAAATTATGTTTTGTTGTGAATCCCAACATTATTCGACAATTTATAATTTTAACTCTCTTAAAAAAGTAGCATCGGAACGAAAGTTCACCGGACGATATACAGGGTGTCCCAGCATCGGTGGTACAACCGACAAGAAGGTGATTCAGTATGAATAAGGAAATCGAAAATAAGGAATAAAATTTTTTCATTCGAGGTTTCGTCCTCGAGAAAATCGGTTTTGAATATTCAGCGAGTACACGTACACGAAACTATGGTTTGGATGGATGGATCTCGATACAAGTCATATGTCACTTATAAGTGGTACGGATATCATTAGTATCAAGATGATGTGCTGCATTACTCATTTCTGCCTACGGATTTAGAGTGAATTTAAAGTCTGTATCGAGCAGGGCTTCTTAAACTTTTTTCAATCGCGACCCCATTTATGATTGTAATTTTTTCCGCTGTCTAAAAATTATAAAATAAATGTAAAAATGTTGTGACGATTTATTGATTAGGTAACAATATATACACATACGAAAAAATGTAGTTTTAGAATTTCTTTTAAAAACATACAAAAGTATGAAATTAAAAATTGCACAAGATGTTGTAAAATTGTATTTATTATAGTTACAAAAATTATATACCCTAGTTTTAATCAAAACTGGATGTTTTACAATAACATAAATAAAAGAGAATATTGGAGAGAATATTAAATATTTTACATTAAAATCTCGCGACCCCAAAATTGCACTAATCGATCCATAGTTTAAGAAACCCTGCTTTAGAGGATATCACGTTATTTCGAATGGCGATCCCAATCTTGCCAGCACATGCTAAAATTCTCCCCACAGGCCTCCATTCTAGAGTCTACGGTAAACTCTCTCGGTCGACTCTCGCGGTCGAAAAGCAATTCGATAGATCGATACCGACGAAACATCGAACGAACGACGAGCAAGCAAAAAAAAAGAACCTCGAACTCGTTCCCCGGGCGAAAATTGAAAATACCCGCGGCGGTTTATCCGAGTTTCTCGGGCCTAGAAAATTAGATATTCGACCCCCGCGTTATGTATCGTTAGTCGCTGCCCGGCATAATTAAGCAGTGAAACTTTCATCACCGAGCTGCATTTTTCATTCGAAGCGTTGCTAGAATGTTGGCGTTACCCAACCCCTGTCGTCCACTTACGGTTATTTACGAACCTCGCTTTTCTGCTCGTGTTCGCGATGATCCATCGGGTGAATCGTGACCCCCTCCAAGGGAAGTGTCTGCTCCTGATGCACTTCATCAATTTCCGACAATCTCCCGTCGACGCCGTAATCCTTCAGAACCTGGAGGTACTCCGAAGATCGGCTTTCGCTCGGAGCCAGTCCGCAAACATCCAGTTGGGTATCTTCCTCCTGACCCGAGTTCGATTGAAAATGACACGTTTACCGGGGGCCCGTCAGGTGACATACACGAAAAGCAGCTCGGAAATGGCGTCAACCCTTATGTCGATACACGAAAGTGAAGCGGAATCGCTTGAGATATGAAAAAGTAAATTACAAACGCGGACGGTCGAGTATTATTATTCTTATTCTTATAAAGTTGGAACAATTATACAGGAACTGCACAGGTTTTGTAGAATCAAAACCGGTAAGATTAGAATCTAAATTATATAAAGGAATTCGTTACTCTTCGTCCTCGAAACAGAAGAAATTCTATTTGAAATTCTTTTCCGAATGAAGAATAGCACGGAAGATAATTGCAAGTATTCTTTAACTCTTTTTGGCACGCGATTGATGAAAGAAAAGTAAAGTTCAAACTGCACAGAAGGAAAGTGTCAACAACTTGCTAACGCCTTTGACTTGTATACATTTCTGAATCCACTTATTATATTTTTAGCATTAGTTTATAGTAATGCTGTATGAATGAAAAACTAAATAAAATAGTAAAGGTAAGCAAAAGATGGGATAGTTTTTAACCCAGTTAACTTCAAAGAGTTAAACTGCGATACTCTGTATTAGTTTATTTACCTCAATATTATTTCTTTCTATTTTTTTATATTTCTCATACGGCCATAACTTAGTGAAAAATAATCAAATTTGCCAAACGAAACGTTTAAATGATATACATTTAACATGTTAAGCGTCAGTGTTCATCGTCGGTGACTAACATATACAGGGTGTCCCAAAAATGTTGGAGGTGCTTGAAAGGAGTGGTAATTTAAAATAATTTTTTCCTTAGCGAAAATGTTATCCGAGGCTTCGTTAAGGAGATATTAACAGAAAACCTCGACCAATCACAGCGCGGCTGTCTAGCACGTAGCCTATACTACTGCGTCTGTCCAGCGAGGAGCCTATGCTACTGCGTCTGTCTACCGTGTGGCCTATTCTACTGCGGGCGCTCCATCGGGAATACTAGCGCTCTGATTGATCGAAGTTTTTTGTTAATATCTCCATAACGAACCCTCGGACAACATTTTCGCAAGGAAAAAGTTGTTTTAAATCACTCCCCGAACCACGTCTTTCAAGGAACTCCAAGAAATTTAAATGAATTATAATAAATTCCTCGACTAATATGAACGTATATCAGAATAAAATATATTGATGCTCCATTTATACGAGTTAATAGAATTAATCACCCAAATTTAACATTTTTTATTTTTGGGACACCTTGTATAATGTAAAAAATTACATTCTTATGTTAATTATTTCAAAGCTCGAAAATAAAAAAAAATGTATCTAAATATCATCCTTTAACAACTGAAAAAGAATGATTTTACGATGTTGTTGGGAAAACAAATTTCACTTGAATCACTTTCCTATGCATTCTAATACAGCGAATATCCTTACATCATGGCGCGAACGAAAAAGAAAACAAAGCAGGTACTGAACGCGTTGAAACTTGAATTGGAAACAGCGAGATTTTCGAAAGAAAGTTGAAATGGGTTACCCAGATATCCGGGTATTGACATAGGGGTTAATTACCAGGCATCGATAAATCGTGCTCGCCATCGAGTCGAACGATTCGATCGATTTGGGAAGAGTTGACTCAACGATCGTCCCAATTGAAACGCGCTACGCAATCGTAACGGGGTTCTGTAAATTTACGCCGCACGCGGTTCAGTCGTTACCGGGCTGATTTCGGACGATGGAAACGGCGCGTTCGACAGCGCATCGAGTAATTATTTTCCGGGAAAGCCGTTTCGATTGCGCGCGATTCCATTTGCATCAGTCCGTTATTAACGAAATTATGTTTGGTTATCGTCGAGAGGCGAAGGGAGGCGTAGAACACTCGAATTTGCTCGGTACATTTTTCGTTCCGTTAATCGCGGCCGAGCCCGAATGATCCAAAAAATGACTCGCTGCCACGAATAAGCTGTCGATGGGAGCCAAAAGTGAGAATTAGTCCCATAAACGCATAGTTTATTCCACTATCCTTGACTCTTTGAGCGAATTAAAAAAAATTCATACAAAAAAAATTTTAAACAACTTTCTTATCAAGTTAAAGTGATTCTTTTTACCCAAAGAACTCGTTCTTTTTTTCAAATTTGCAGTAATTTCACATTTCACCATTTTTGCGGGTTTTTCTTAGTTCACATAGAAGAAAAATGTATGAAAATGAAAATTTCTTTTGGTTTTTTTTTGTACCAAACCAAAATTACGACCTGCATCTTTCCCGCCGATAGGAGGTTCTAATTGTGAGGTGTTCTACAAATGTGCGTCACAGTCGACTCAACTTGAATATTTCTTGTTGAAAAAATTTCTACAAACAACTCAAATATGTACGAAAATAGGATAAAAAGTTCGATAGAATTAATTATTTTTTTCCATCCTACAAAAATTCACGAAAAACCGCTTTTTTAGACCTCCTAATTCAGGATACCCCCTTAAGAATAAAGTCTCTTTGTACTGAGAAGCCATGTTTTTGAGAGACTTGAATTCGAACGTTTCGAGGCACTGCTGTTACAATCTTCTAATGTCAACAGCGTGTTCGTGTACTCGCGGTTTGTGTAGTGTTATCGCAATAACTTCGTTTATATCGGTACATAGTTCGAATTGATAGCAGGTAAAATAACAAGTTCGATAGAGTACCGTTTCCTACTTGTTGTATCATAACAAATATTGAGATTTGCGTACGCACCGTACGTGGGTTTATACGCTGTTGTTACTTACCGGAGCAAACAATGATATACTTTTTTAACACAGCATTCGTAGATCTATGCATGTATACATGGCATTTCCTCCTTACCTTTTTGACGTAGAATATGCCGAGACGAAGTTACAAAAATGAAATAATATTTTATTTGGAAATTTGAGCAATTGTAAAATAGATGGAAATGTGTCTGCTAGGGCTGATATTTATTACATTTCTACGACAAAAGTGTGGTCCCCTTTGCCTTTTCTTTCGAAGCATACCTGTGATCGACACTATTCCAGTGGAAACGTAGCAAACCTGCCAGGCACATTTCCCATTGCTGTGTTATTGCTGAAACTCTAATCATTCGCCAAAGCCAGTGGATATTAATTTATCCCGAGGACAAAGTTCACACGGAAATCATTGCCGCGCATTATTCACCCAGTGTTTTAACCCTGGACTAAACAGCCCACTATCGAAAGAATTCGTCGGCGCTTTAACACGTTGACGACGGCTCGCATCACCGGTGGGTCATACATCGTGCAACTTGATGGCGCATCGCCGCACCACGCGGACAGTGGAAAACCGCGCCGGTGTCAACGTGTTAAGGTCGATTCAGACTATACGACACGGACCGTCACGTTCCGGCAACGGCACGTACCGGCACCGACACGACAAAACATTCAAACACGCGTTTTAATGGAACTATTCGCACCTAACAGACACCGACCTGAACGTTCCGTCGACGAGAATAGTGTGAATAGTTCCATTAAAACGCGTGTTTGAATGTTTTGTCGTGTCGTTGGCGGTTCGTGTCGTATAGTCTGAATCGATCTTTAACGACTCTATGAGAAGCTACCTCTTCCACGGTCTCTGCGGTGGGCACACGATACAATCTTGAATCGCACGTGCTGAAGGACTCATCGGAAGCGAAAGTCGGGCCGCAGGGATGAGAAAAATCCTCCGCATCCTCTTTCTCGCACACGCAAGGATGTTCGCCGCTGCAGTCGAGTCCTGCCAAATATCCGTAGAGACGTAGGAACGTCGGCAGCGGTATCATTGCCGATCCGCCTTCTGGCTCTTCCGTCAGCAATTCGCACACGTATATCATCGTTTCGAATAGATTCTGCACGGCACAAAGGGGTAGAGAGGTGAACTCGCCGCGAATTATAGTCCCGGCAACAATGGCCGGGTGATTAATTTAATTCTATCCGGAGTAACGATGATTCATTGATTCGCATTAAAGTTCGTGAATTAAATACGCGCCCGGGCCCTACGGGAACATTCCGCCAATTATGTATCTTCGGCGCCCCGTGTCGCGAACAATGCGCTACCTAAAATTGTTTCCCGGAACGGTGAGAAAAAAGAAATCAATTAACGCCCGGGAATATTTTGTTTCGCTCCGGGACCGATGGAAATTGAATTGTACGGAAATTTCGCCGGGGATTGTATACAATGAAACCAAAACGTTTCCATCCGTTCCACCAGTGCTTCACAAGCTTCGATTCCAGCCAATACACGCTGTGACGATTATATGGGCGTTTCGCACAAAATTTATCATTTCAAAACTGATCGATTCTTAACCTAAGAGTTTTAATACTTTTTTGAAGATATAAGAATACATCTATTAAGGGGCTATGACAGTCTAGCGAGAGAAACATGAGGCGATCGTTGGAATATTTATGTACGTAACTATGCTATGGATTGTTTTGAAACTTTGCGTGTCTATTAACTAATGTTAAAACAGTAAGTTGAATTTTTTTTGTTTAAATTGCTGTCTACGGCTGCCACGATATGTACAAATCGTAGTATTTTAAACGAAAAAAATCAAAAATAATCTTATTCTGTATACATGAAAAAAGTCAAAATAGTTTTGCAGTATTACATGCGTACAAAAATCTTCATAGAGTGTCGTATCAAAAGCGACTGCAACACCCGTGACTTCCACCTTGTTAGACTACTCCGGTAGGATCATTCATGTGTCGTGGCTTATTATCGGTAACCCTTTGCGGTCCTATGTCGAGTGAGCCTCGACAAAAATGTACCGAAATCAGAAAATTCGGCCTGCAAAGGGGTAAAGGCCTTGTGACATAATGTAGCCCAAATAACTTTCCTCGTTTCTTCTATTGAATCCGTATTTCAGGTTGTTACTAGTCCATAATACGTTGTCAAGCTTAAATTTGTGTTTACACAACTCGAATATCTAAACTAAATATTCTCGTCCTTAACGAAGCCTCGGACAACATTTTCGCTAAGGAAAAAGTTGTTTCAAATCACCCCTTGAACCACCCTTTTTAAGGAACTTCAACATTTTTGGGACACCCTGTACAGTCAGTGTAATAAGTATTTGTATAGGAATCGATTCAAAATAAAACTTCATATATTTATTTTATTAATAAATTTCAGGGGAAGAAATAATTAACCAACATTCCTACATATTTTTAGAATAGAATTTACGTAAATTAAAGTTTACTATTTTTATTCTCTTATTCATTTTATTTTAAATTTGTTGCTGTACGAATACTTCTTACATTGACTCTAATTCTGTTAATTATTCGTATACATGAAAAATACTTCGGGATCATAGTTTGAACGTATTATACTTATTTATTCTCTTATTCATTTTATTTTAAATTTGTTGCTGTACGAATACTTCTTACATTGACTCTAATTCTGTTAATTATTCGTATACATGAAAAATACTTCGGGATACTACAAAATTCCATTTCTGAAGCAGTCGAACTAGCATAGCCCCCTAATGCGTTCAAAAATAAATAGTATATTTAAAAAAAAAATTGACGTGACTTTTGGTTTCTTATTCAACATTTAACGTTAGTTCATGCCATTGCCGATAGTAAGAAAAACTTGAAATAAAATATTAACGCGTGCGACTATGAATAATTCCAACTTGTTGAGTTTGAAATATCCCACCATTCATACAACACGTAAGCAAAACGTGGAACACTTTTCAACCCTCGCAACCCCCAAGAGTCAGCAACACGATTCAAGTTGTTCCGAGCTCGAACCTAAAGAAGCCATCTCAGTTCGTCCCAGATTATGTTAATGCCAGCAGGCGATAAAAGAAACAAATCTCCTTCATCGATCACGTTCCTTAGATGATGGCCCCGCGCGCCAGGACAGAATCGATTAACGACTCGGTCTAAAAATATCATTTATACGAGCTAAGAGGAGGGATGAAGCACGGGATCACACGCGAAGGGTGTCCGAGAGGAACGGATAGCATACAGGCTCGCTCTATTTTAGGTATTTCATGGGAGAATGTCGTGAGCGGGTTTCTATTTTCGGCTCCAGACGGCTTACCTTACCTAAGAATCCGCAGGCGATCGCGAGGAATTTGTACAAGTTACACTCCCTGTTGGGCAAAAATTTGCCTACGAGGAAGATCTGGTAGAGGGTTGACTCGGCCAAAGCGACGCCTTGCCATCTTTCTAACAGGACGCTGACGCAGACTTTCTCCGCGCGACCAAACACGTTCAAAAGGGTCCTCAGGTAGCCAGGCGTGATACCTGTCGGATGGCTGAACGGGGGGTACTCCAATCTTTCCTAAGAAAATAGCGCACGTTGTCACGACTCACGGTCAGCGGTTGCTTCGATCATTTGCATACACTTAGCTCACGGACGACGCACAGTGGGACAAAACGGCGCTCGCGGCGATCAAAAATCGATTTTCGTGAATTTGAAAAATGGAAAAACTGTTCAAGTACATGGATAGAGAACAAATTGCTGTTTAATGTAGTGCAATCTGTTTTTTTATATTTGCTCTCGTTTAGCTCTGGTGCGCATTCAAAGTCAGTTGAAATTCGTTCAAGCAAAATGCTTATGATATCACACCTAACTTCAATGTACGATTCTGAAAAACTTTGCTCGGAAAGACGAAATTCCAATGAATCATAAAGCTTGCTGGATTAGTATAGATTGTATTCAATGCATAAAGCAAGTCAAAATGTTAACAACTTGTTCAATAATAACATTTAAATAAAAGGAAGTACAGCGTATTAAAATGTTAACTTTACGTAAGTTTTTAAAGGTGAGTCCCGTCGAGTCCTGGGGTATCATCAGTACCACACGAAAGGCTGAACCTTTCTCTTTCAGAAGCAAAAAGTATTAGCTGCTACTTTCTGCTACTTTTAAAGAAAACAGCGATTAAAGTAAACTCTGCCTCGCGCGACCGTTACGATCGCTACTGAACACTCGCTGTAGTACCGACCGACTATAGTGGTCACGCGAGGCAGAGTTTACTTTAATTGCTGTTTTCCTTAAAAGTAGCAGGAAGTAGCACCCAATTCTTTTTGCTTCTGAAAGAGCAAGGTTCAGTCTTTCATATGATACTGATTATACCCCGGAACTCGACGGGACTCACTTTTAAAAACTTATGTAAAGTTAACATTTTTAATTCGGTAATACAGCGAGTTTCCAGTAGTGACCGTAACGGTCACGCGATGTAGAGTTTACTTTAATCGCTGCTTTCTTTAAGAGTAGCAGAAAGTAGCAGCTAATTCTTTTTGCTTCTGAAAGAGAAAGGTTCACCCTTTCATACGATACTAATGATATCTCGGGAATGTACGGGAATCGTTTTCAAAAACTTAGGTAAAGTTAAAATTTTAATTCGGTATACTTTCTTTTTTTTTAAGTGTTATTATTTAACAAGTTTTAATCCCATATACCCTAATAATTTTTTACTCAATATTCACTTCTATTTCCAACTGGAAGATTGAATTTTATCCATTACAATTACAAAACTAAAGGTAACGTTCATATCTGTTTAGTTTCGTCGTGGTAATGAGTATACCAATTGCAATTAGTTTCTTTTTGGAAAACATAATAAAATTAAAAGCAGAGAGACACGTAGCGTTTTATTCGTTATTCTTTTTCTCGTGGTATGGGTGTGAAAATGTGCATTGTTAACTGTATCGACTGAAACATCTGAGGTACGGAAAAGAAAAGACAGTCACCTACTGATTAACCTGTTTCCACTGTTAAAACATGTGTGTATTCATTTTTAAGTAATCGAATTCTTTTCTTTCAAATTTATTAACAGGTTTGATGTGAATTTTAATTATAAAACACAAAGTATATAACATATAGCTAAGATATTCAACACACTGTACTTTATATGCAAATATTTCGTCACCCTCTAGATTAATATATTTTATATTGATATAACTTAAAGGCCATAATGTGGAGCAAAACTACTCCAAATATCATTAAAATATCTCCAGTAGAACTAAAGTTACAGATTTTTGATCGCCGAGAGCCGTTTTGTCGCCAAGGTATAGTTTCGATCAAATAGTCAACTGTCCTGAGGGTTTCACCTTTTAGAGTAGACTCTGTAATTCACTGTAACTCGGGACAGAAAACGACGAATTATTGTGTAGAAGAACCGAAATTGAGGGGCTAGTAACCGTTCTTTCGAAAGAGAAGCAACGAAAGAAAGAAAGGGAGATCCCAGAAATTAAAGAGTCATGTAGGTGAGAAACTACTAATGCAACTAGTTTTTTATTTTTGACTTTTTGGAAGTGAAAATTGTATCGTCGTGTTTGTGGTATTCTTCTGATTAAAATGACACCAAACATGATATAATTTAGTCCATATTTGTTTATTTTAGAAATGATAATAATTTATTTCCTTTGGGATGTAAAATACGCAAATATGCACTAAACTATACCGTGCTTGGTATCATTTTACTTATAAAAATAACATAAATACGACGGTACAATTTTTACTTCCAGAAAGTGAAAATTAAAAAAAGTTTTGTCGTTGCATTAGTAGTGTCACACCGATACCCGAACCCGGATTAGGTCCCATTACTGATTCGAGAAATGAATATAATTATCCAATAAAAAAAATTAAATTTTAATAACAACAACAACAATAATAATAATAATAAAAAATGAAAAACAATGAAAAATGTTATCTGAGAACAAACTTATTTGAGAAAAAAAATTGTATCGCGGGTTCATAATCCGATACAGAATGGCGTGCTGTGCACGAATGCATATCGCAAATAAACGTGACGCCTGGACTGAATTTTTTTTCTTAGTTCAGGCTAACGACCCGTTTATTCAACATCGTTTGTTTAAAGCAAAGAGAGGAAGGTAGACGAATATAGACTTAGAAACGCATGCAGCGTGTAAAAATATCGTTGGCAATATCTCGAGAGTAATCCTCCAAGCATTGGATCGGGTCACGGACAACGTTTATTGTTTCGCGGCGAGGTCGCTCCACCGTTCTCGCAGACACAGGAAAATCCTGCGAGAACGGCTAGGAAAATAGGAGAATCCGATAGTTCAAGGCTCGAATTTCCTGGCGCCATTCTGGCCGCGTCAGGTCATGGATAACGTTCATAATAACGAAGCGAGGGCTGAACAGGGATGAAAAAGCCTGGCAAAGACTGAATTAATTTACAGTGATCGGCTCGATTAACGGATTTAATCGTTCCTCGGTTATTTTGACCCATTAACCTCACCGCTGCGGCCAAATCTCTCGAGTGATTGCGACGTTTGGATGGGAACTAATAGAAATTACGCTGTAACCTCGATTATCCGTATTAATCGCTTTGGACCTGGTGCGAATTACGTTGCAGATGAACCTTAACACAATTTCTTAATATAAAATAATTAATTCGTTATAATAATAGTTCTTCGTGACAAATAACAGTAAATTAGATGAATTAGATTAGAAATAGATTCTCTAAAGGTGAAACTGGAGTAGAGACGATAATCGCAGAAATCAAAAATGGACGAAACTCTATTCGAATAAAACATGAAGAGAGTTTCGATCGGTATAAACGTCGCGTCGGTCGATTGATCGATGTATTCGACACTTTTCGGGCGGTTTCGAGAAGTGTCGTATCGTGTTGTCTTTTGTTTCGATTCAAGCAGTAGGAGGACGTGCAAGAGTCTTTTTATCATCCTGTAACGGTGGTAGCACACAGATGTACTGCATCGATCTTTTTATACACTTTAACCCTTTGCACTCGAGAGGTGACTCTCATTGTAGGTTTCATACAGCAAATCTACGATACCTAATGTTGCTTTAGGTTTCATTTCTTTGGAGCTCCAAGTGTCGATAAAATGATTGTCGGCGAAGTAAAGGTGACCTTATTCTCAAATCTAGATAGCTTAGAATTCATGGCAATAGAATGCTAAGAAACATCTCGAGTTGCTGGTAGATACCAGAAAAAAAGGCCTCGTGTGCAAAGGGTTAAATTCTTTGGAACTCGAGG
>NC_071979.1:3401470-3407488 GCF_026283585.1 Hylaeus volcanicus
TAGAATGCTGAGAAACATCTCGAGTTGCTGGTAGATACCAGAAAAAAAGGCCCCGAGTGCAAAGGCTTAATTTTATCATTCAAATACACCCTGTTTGACATTTCTCGCGCGTCTTAATTATTCCAATGAAACCAATCTACGATTTCTTATTCATGTCTATTCGATTTAACGATTAAATTCTCGCTTGTTCATCGCGCAATATTCCACTCTATTATCCAAGCTGAAATTTTTATTCTGCGAGTAACAAATAAAATTAATCTTTAAACCGTTATTCGAAATTTGTTATCCAGATAAGAATATTGCCAATTTCTAGATGCGAGCCCCTATTATATCCTCGAAAGTTTCGCAATCATTATGCAGAGACGTTTCTCCGCTGGAAAACATCTTGATTGGACGGTTTAGCAATTATGCAAGCCGATCATTGACGTTAATCCCGTTTCCAATAATTCTCTGATTGATTTACTTATCCACTTAATTACACGACCACGAATCGACTGGATGAAATATACGTATACACGAACAATAGAAGCAATAGAAAAGATTGCGGTTAACGACGCCACTCGAGCCGGACGAAGCGGAGAACGAGCGCCGTTGGTAAAGACTTTAATCGACCCTTTGTGAGATAATAGGGATGCGAAAAAGACGCGCAAGATTCACACACTCGACTCGAAAACGTTGTAAGAAGTGAATTAACGAAGGATTGAGCGTGCCGAGTTAAATTTCTACGCCCTTTTACCGTGAACATGAAAGGCATTTGTACTACGATTAACTTTAAATTAAAGTTTACGTGCATGCTAATGAAATAAAGACAAATACAGATTTTTAGCTCGTGGGTATACGAAATGAAACTTTTCTTAGTATAACGAGTACGATTATTCGTTGACGTCAAATATACAATTAAATAGTAAGAAAATAATAATTTGTTACATTTTGTTGGTATTCTTTTCTCTCTTTAGTTTTGCATTGTATAAATATAGATGAGTTATACTAAATCAATTCTTTGGCATTCTATTCACTCTTCAGCAACGATTTTGTTTATACATTTTATATTAATAGGAATTCAAAAATAAAAATAAAAATTTGGGAAAACAATAAAAATTAACAAAAAAAAACAAAAAAAAACACGTCCATTTGTGAGTGAAATTTTCATGAAATATTTCTTTAGCTTTGAATTATATACACATAGATTAGTTATACTCTTCAATTCTTTGTCATTGTTTCTTTTTTTCATTCATTGCAGCGGGCCATGATCTTTAATGTTAATGTGACAAATTGATTTGTTCTAGTTTTTTTACGATTCTTGTGACACGAGAGTTAATAAGCATTTAAATAACTAAATACACGAGGTAAATCCGTAAAGAATAGACTAAAAAAAAAAAAAAAAATAGTAACATAGACATGGATTAGTTTTAATGAAATTGTTCCTTGTCACTTTGTATTATTTCAATCCTAAAACGTTCATCTCTCGAATGTTTAGAATGTAATTTAAACAGCGAAACATCAGATCTAGTTTATTTGGTTAATATGACAAATCGATATGTTTCACTTCATTACGATTTTTACAACAAAAGAGTTAATAACCATTTAAGTAAATAAATAAAGTAAATCCGTAGAGAAATAGAGAAAAGGTAATGGTGAAAACGCTAGGTTATTTACTTTGACGGGCGGCAGCTCGTCGTTTGCGAGGGCTCGAAAGTAAGCGCACGTCCATCGCAGAAGATCGTAAGGCTGCGTGCGAATGGCGGCTTTCGCGTACAGTTTCAAAATGTACGGAAACGTTGGAGGAATCTTTATCTGCTCGGCGCAATAAATGTCTGACATTTTTGACAGGGAAAAGAAAGTCGACAAGGGACGATCGCGTCCCGCATCGACGCACCCAGCGATTCATCGATAGGTGAGTGACTAAGAAACGTTTTATACCATATTCCGTTTAAACTCTACAAGGACGATATTTTTATGAACATTTTCAGCAGAATATTTGCTGAATATTTTTATTTAAAAAAAAAAAAAAAAAAAAAAAAAGACTTAATGTTAGTTCTTTTTTTTACGATTTATTTATTTCATGTTAACACTTTAACGTCCGCACGTATACGCAGTCAAATGTCGCCAGGGCCCGGCGATATTTTTAAGAATTAATTCAAGAAGACTTTATGTAAATATGTGTGAGCATAAAAACAAAAAAACAACAATAACTGCCGTCGACATTTGTTCCACAATTTTCGTGGTACACAGCTGTAGCGTACCCCGACGGCATATTGTTAAATTAAATTTTCTGAATTTAATTTAAAAATAGCGATCACAATAGGGATATCTACATTTGTTTACATTCATAAATCATCACACAGAGAGTATGGTACCGGCCAATAATTTTCGGCGGTAGCATCATCACGTTGTGTAAACGGATGTTAAAGTGTTAATAAACATGAATTTGAATAATGGAATGAAACATTTCACGTAACGAACGAGTATCAATTTAACCGTCGGAATACGCATCGTAAATAAATACGATACGTTCGTTATATTTGCTTTGAATTCGAATAAAATTCTTTCCATTTCTGCACCCCGTTGGGCGCGCCAGTGGCGTTGCAAGTCGATCGTGTTCTTGAAAGTCGTTACTGTCATAGTTCGCTGCTCCAACCCGCGGAAGGAATTTCAAGCGTGGGGCTTTGATGTTCGCCGAAAGAGTTCCGTTTTATCTCTAGCCGGGCACTGGATTGAAACGTTTTCGGTTGCAGCCATCGCCCAACCCTTTGAAACGCGTGTTTAGAGGGACTTCTCTGTTTCTCGTTTCGGCGCCGGAAGTGTACTTCAATTACGTAAAATTTTCTTTCCCGGGAACCGGTAAATGGACCGAACACGTAGCTGTTTCCTGGGAGCCCAGAAGTTTCTGCTGAATCCGTTATTTGTCGCATTTCTTTGCATTCGTTTGCTGCGTTTTTTTTTCTTACGCTAAATAGAGAAGGTAAGGTATCATTTGAAAGTGTATTTATTATTTACTCGATCGCTATAGAAATACTAATTGGGAATAAAGCTACCGGATCAACAAATATTAACATACAAATCGGGTCGAGTGAAAATTAGGCAATTTATTTTTGACACTCACAATCAGACACGAATCATTTTTCCAGTTTTTGGATTGCCAAATATCAACGACGCACGTTACAATTTCGAAAAGAAAATCTCTCTCTCGAAGGAACCGTCTATTTATTTATTTATATCCCTTCATGGGAAAGTTGTAAACTGATAAGACTGCAATGTGCACCAATAACCAGAAATAATCTCAATCAAGCAATGAAAACAGTTAAAAAGCGTCCTATAACATGTGTAAAAAGTAACGCATAAGCGTTTCAGCAAATTTTTTATTATAAACAATTTTTTTATATATCTCGTATACTAATCATTTTTTTAATTCTAGTTTAATTACTAATTTAATGTTAGGGTTAGTAAAAAGAGACAACATAACTAAGGAATACATATAACTATACATTAAAGAAATAAACTAAATTAAATATATTATACGACACACCGAAAACACGCACAGTAAACCGACGCTACAAGAGTGTGAGAAAGGGGAAGTACGGAAAATTAGCAAAGCAAAAGACAATGCTGGCAACTTACATGGGCCGAATAACCCTTCATTTAGTATTTTGTTTTTAATTACTTTAAATACTTTTTTACGTGGAATGACGGAAGAAATCAACCTATGTAAAGAAAAAGCATTTCCATAAAAAAAAAAACAATGCATCTATTGATTGCATTGCACGTATAAAAAAAAACATGGTTCTACAAATATACATGTACTCTTTGAACCATTCATCTTTTTTCTTTGACACTTTTCTATAAATGTTCTGATAACGAAGTTATAGCTTGTTATACTTGAAAAATAATCAAAATGGCTTCGAGTTGGAAAAGATTTTCAATGAAAAATCGAGGGACTCTTTTAAAAAGGGAATCGAACAGCCTTTACGCTGGCAAAAAAGTGTTTGAAAATGATGGAAATTATTTTGTTGATTGGTTGATTTAAAATTTCTTTAATAAATAAATTTTGATTACTTTTCGGTCTCCCTAATAAAATATAATATTCACCAACTATTCTCCTTCCGTACTTACAATGTTCCAAAGTTTCCTGAATTTTCGGGATCATGAACATCCCTTGGCAAGTTTGCTTCGCTATCTCACGGGCAGAGTATCTAAAGATACAGTGTCTTATTGTGCTCGCGAATCCCTCAATTCTATAGTCTTTTGTGTTTCCTCGTCACCACGTCCCAAAGCCTTCCCTTGTTGCTCTTCAAGAGTCATAGAGCACGTATCAAAGGGAACATCGTGATGAAAAACTGAGGAAATCAGCGATCGAAACAATCGCAACCCTCGAGGCACGTCAAACGTTAGAAAAGCTCCGATTGATACCAGCGTTATTTCTGCCTGTTATTAGTCCGTTAACGGATTATACCTAAATAGAATTTTCAAAACAATCGATTTTCCAGTTTTCGTACTTTCGTGAAGTATGTAATCTTGAGTGCAAACAAAATTTTACGGCGATCCCACAAATAATCTGTATGTTACAGACACATCTTTAGGGAAGTGGACTCTAGTGCTTTGTATGTGCTCGTACGCACTTACACAGTTCCACATCACTGTATACGTACACGGAATTGCAAGGGCTTGTGCCTATTGTCCTATTTTTGTCTCGACAATGCAAATTTCAGACCTCTCGATAGTTGTTTCCGCTAAATAAATGTTCAAACTTGTGCGCAAGCTTCTATAGGTAGTCTATTTTTGCTTTTTTGTGTCATAATTAATAATATTCTGCAGACGAAGAATATATTTTTCTTCTTTGTATATTACGTTGTGGTTGAATGTTGAATGTTGAATTATTATTTAATAAATGTGTAGCGGTATATGGTTTGCAGATGCGCGAGGGTAAAACTGACCGCTTGCAGATGTTAGGTTTTAAGGTAATAAAACCTACCTGGTGTTTGCAAGACAGCAAATTATTTTAACATTCTTAACCCTTAAATGGACGATTTTTGTTTCACGTTTTAAAAAAATATATTTGTGTAATAGACATGTATTACTGTCTAGGAAAAATAAGTAAAAAAATCTAGACATGAATTTACTATACTTTTTTTTGCAATAATGTGAGTGTTGTTTATAAACTACATTGCGCATTCATCAATTTTATCTGTGATGTTTAGTATGTTGTTTAAAAACAACATTGTCCATTTAAGGGTTAAGAAACCGTTTCCGTAAAATGTGTCCTTCTTTACAACTTCTGCCAGCCATATACCGCCAAAGTCTTTCCGACCGCGCGGGTAGCGCGGTCCCGAAATGACCTTATTGCCTACATGTGGTAACCACCTTTGCCAGTCCCGAAAACTCATCGACCATCCCCGCCAAATTGAGGCGGTGACAAATTCCACCCCCGGTATCTTCGGAAAGGCGTTACCTTTCCGAAGAATACTACAAAGGTAGTGGAATTTGCGGAAGGAGCCAGTCAGTCGCTCGCTGTTTACGGGACTCCGAGTCAAAGAATACTCTTCGCGCGCTTTACGCTGTAAAAGTTTTAATTTACATGATTATTAAAATATATATATATATTAAATTCACGCACGATCATTTTAGTAACCCCAGCTGTTACAAAATGTATCTTCTAAACATAACGTTATCAACAGTAACGGAAACTTTGAAGAAGAGACGAGAAGTGAAGTGAAAATCCAAGAAATGCATAAGGATCTGCAGTCTAGTGATTACAAATACAGGAAGAGACACCCTGAACGTTCTCTTATTACTGAAACTGACAATGACGCCGTGAAACGCGTCGAAAATTGAAACTGTTGAATATTTATTTAGGAAATAAATACAACAGAGTTTTAAACTAAGTGTATATTTAAAAGTATAAACTATAATTTACAAAACAGAACCGATGTTCTTCGTTCAGAGGTTTTCTGCTAACTAAACGCCGAGAGTCGGAAAAAACTATAAACGGTCAGGGGGTGCAATAAACCGTGTCCTTCTCAG
>NC_071979.1:3417488-3434993 GCF_026283585.1 Hylaeus volcanicus
CTGAGAAGGACACGGTTTATTGCACCCCCTGACCGTTTATAGTTTTTCCGACTCTCGGCGTTTAGTTAGCAGAAAACCTCTGAACGAAGAACATCGATTCTGTTTTGTAAATTATAGTTTATACTTTTAAATATATACTTAGTTTAAAACTCTGTTGTATTTATTTCCTAAATAAATATTCAACAACCTTATAAGCACCTTTAATTTCAGTCATCGCTGAAGGAGAACATAAACTATTGGCTGATGCACGGGTATAAGACCAACAGACGCATAGTGTGTTTTTTTGAGCGATCTAGCGGGATAAAACTTATGTGGTCCAATATCTCGGAAACTATTAGGCCGTCCGCACACGAAGCTACTCAAAAGAAACGTAATTAGTTGACTGAATTACTAACTAGTTACTTATTGGTTACTAATGATTTTGAACATTTTTAGAAAAAGCATCTACCGCTGTCCATGCGGTGTAATACTACAGCAAAGTCATATTCTCGGGCATTGCTTGAACAAATATTGTTAATAATTAATGTAACTATTGTCAGAAATTAATTTTTAGTTACTTCAGCTAACAAATATAACGATATAGACAAATTTCTCACGATTATTGTGTTCGATGAATATGTACTTATTCTGAAACGTGATTCTTCTTAATATTTAATCGAAGACTGAACGTTACTATATGCATTGTAAATACTCAATTAATTCGAAGATGAAAGGTTAAAGGAAGATTAAAGGTTTAATCTTTCCATAAAAATCTGTATATCATACCAAAATAATACTAGAGACGTGTGTAAAATTTCAAATAAAAGTCTTGCATACTTTCACCTTTTCAATATGGACGTTTGCTGCTAAAAAAAAATACGTGTCAAATATTTGATTGTGAACTACCTTCCAAATAAATTTAATCAAAATCAGCGTTTGCCCATTGAATATGTTCCCATGTAAGGTCAAGCAATACACTATTCGTAATGCAATACACTCCCTTTATTAAAATAGATCGCAGTTATTTCCTCTCATTCATTAAATTAAACTCTACGATATCATATTATTCTTATATACAGCCGAAAAAAAGAACTGCTCAAAACAAATCGCATAAAACAAGACCGCACAAAAACAGCTTTTACTGTATAACACTTACATAAAAATAGATCGAAAATAAGATTTACGAATAAGCAAAATTTGAAGCAAATCGACGTAGGTGAATTTGAGAATCCTTTCTGCAGTCAAGCATCAAATAAAAAAATGTCTCCCTGTCTCTCTCGTACCATTGACAAATTAAAACGCAGCTTCGAATTATTTCGTTTCAATTTGAATGTCATATTTCCATCGCTCGAAACATGACCAGGCCGATCAAATTGCAAATTGTAATTTCGTTACTCTTTTCAGCGAAGCTTTCCGCCGTTTTCTTTGATCATCCGATGCGCATCCAGCGCCGGGAAACGAGATTACCGTTTTACATTGTGCGCCGGGCAGTAGAGAGAGATTGCTCGAGAGCTCTTCTGAGGAAATTTCTGCCGGGTGTCCGAGAAACCCTTCCGCCTAACAACGGGATCCGTTTTAACGCCTCGCGAAGAACCAACGCCGCGAAAATCCAGTTCAAGAACGATACGGGGGAAATAAAAGCGTCACGAAAATACCGTGGAAAGTCTATCAGAGGGGGTGGGGAAACCCTCGACTTTTTGGACCATCAATCTCTTTTACGTGTTTGTCAGCAAATATTAAATAGGCCTTTCGTTTCACTATCTGAACACACTTCTCTGAACTGATGAAAGCAATCAATTAACAGGGTAGAAGCAACGTACTATAGAAGAGGACATAGAGGAACACGAATGCTCCATATTTACTACCTACTTTTCAAGTGAATATTTCATTTAAAACTGATCGATTGTTAGCTTTGTTTGTTTTTCTTCGCGAGTTTATGTGCGAAATATGTATGAAGAGTATCAATTGCCTCTCTCAATATGCACCCAAATTCTGCTGGTTCTATTAGGTTGTCCCAAAAGTTTCTTTCGTTTTATTAATAAGTATAACATACACAATATTTTATGTCTAACGTTACATTATTGAATTGTGTACGATTCATTTGGCTCCATTACTATTACAACATCAACATCTAAGAAATTAGATTGTTTATTTATATAAACACTACCGCACAAAATAATTGTGTGCAAATTACGAAAGAAACTTTTAGGACAACCTAATATTAGGTGTAGAAATTAATTTTGTGCCTTTACATGTGCCTGTACAAGGTAAACTTTACATTTATTTATGAAGATAAATCATACAAGTTCTAATGCCTCCGTTGCACATTTCAACGGAGCGCATATAGTTGTATAGCTAAATGTCGAAACAATATGAAGGTTGATACTTTACGTAATAAAATGTTTAGTGAATACAGTAGGAACCTCACTTATCCGAACAGGTGCGGGGACAATGCAGTTCCGATAACCAAATTGTTCAGGTTTACTAACTATCCCCTCCATGAACCGTTCACCATAGATCTCCATGCTCGACCATGGTTTGGTAATGCAGTCAAATGGTTAACAATAATTAGTTAACGAAACGTAACAGATCTATAGTGTATATCAGTGTTTCTCAATCTTTATGTAAACGCGGCCAGGTACATTTTTTTGTACGAGATGAGGGCTCGGTCTCAACATAAATACCTCATAATAATTCATAAATACTTTTTGAAATTTTTTCAGGTTCGTGTATATGATTACGTATTAACCCTTTGCACTCGAAAGGTGACTCGAGTTTTCTTTAGGTTTCATTTCTTTGGAACTCAAAATGCCAATAAAATTTTAAAATAGAGATCTCATTCGAGAAGTCAATATAATCTTAGCATTCGTGGCAAATAGAATGCTAAGAAAGCATCTCGAGTTGCTGGTAGATTCCAAAAAAAGACCTCGAGTGCAAAGAGTTAATCATGACATAAGTATTAATAAGTATTATTAGTATATAAGTATAAGTAAGTATTAATAACTATCAATTACGGTATAATCATAAAAAGGATTGGTCCACATATACAGGGTGTTTCTTTTAAGTGAGTACAGCAGGGTATCTCGGAAGATGTTGTAGTTATTAAAAATCTGTTCCTACAAAAGTTGTTTGGTATGTTGAGCTACATCATGTAGTAATAATTGTTTTTTCGTGGGTGGAGTAATAGAGGAGATCTGGAGGTCAATGTAATTTTTTTAAATGGAATGCTATATTCAGTATACAAGAATATGGTAGAGTATCGAATTCTAAATAAAAAAGTATTCACCTTTATTAGCCCTAAACCTAATAGGTAACGAGTAATTTCACTTTATTACTTGAACATTTTCTTAACATAAAAGGACTAGTGTATCAAACACCAGTAAAAGACGTAAATGATTTACGAACAAAAATTATGACCGCATGTAAATCAGTATCGGAGGAAATTTTAAAAGCTGTTGAGAAACAATTTTTAACAAAATTACAGATGTGTATTTCCAATGATGGTGAGCATGTAGAAGGATAAAAAATTATTGAACAAGTAATTTAATTGATACTTAATATCTTTAGCAAAAATATTTAATCTGTGTTCATAATATTATAATTGCAGTAATTTGATACGAACACAACCGACGCTGCTCAGCAGCGTTTGCTAGCTCTCAGCCGCTTACGTTAAGAAAATTTTCAAGTAATAAAGTAAAATTACTCGTTACCTATTAGGTTTAGGACTAATAAAAGTCAATACTTTTTTATTTATAATTCGATACTCTGCCATATTCTTGTATACTGAATATAGCATTCCATTTAAAAAAATTACGTTGACCTCCAGATCTCCTCTATTACTCCACCCACAAAAAAACAATTATTACTACATGATGTAGCTCAACATACCAAACAACTTTTGTAGGAACAGATTTTTAATAACTACAACATCTTCCGAGATATCCTGCTGTACTCACTTAAAAGAAACACCTCACTCGAGATGTGATATTGTTTTATATATATATATATAAAACAATATCACATCTCCTCCTATGGCCTGGTATAACTGGTGTCGGCGATTGAGAAACGCTTGTGTATATGACATTTTGATGGCAGGAATCGAGGCGCGAGTGGAATAAAGTGACACACAGGTTTAAGTTGATGTAATATATGTAGTATAATTGTTAATATACATAGAGGAACTCAGAGACTTTGTTCTCTCTGTTACAAGAAACGTAGAACCTCTGTGTCACTTTATTCCACTCGCGCCTCGATTCCTACCATCACATTTTCTATTCAAAATATTCTACTTAATTTATAGGCGAAGTTTACCGATCACCTCACCAGATGCTCTGTAGAGTATTGAAAAACGCGGTCAGGTAAATCTTTTTAATAAATTTCTGTGAAACCAAAAACTCTACTTCGAAGAAAAACATCTACGAACGTTCATGACTCAACGTAGTATTATTTCAATTAATAATTAGTTGTATTCCGATGTAAGTGAATTTGAAATTGTACGTTCACGAAATCACTTTTAAATTACATATGTCGCCCTAGAGGCGCCACCCGAGAACAGAAATACAGAGAACACTTCTGTAAGGTTTGAGCATTACTTTAGTACCTATTCCAACACGAAAGACTTCTGCGCTCCTAATCTATCTCGATAAATAAAACCGTCATAGCCGTGGAAGTAAAGGGAACCGATAGGAAAAAGAGACGGGAGCTTTCGGTGGCTTATATCCTAGCAGCCCCCATCCAGTTTGTGTCTGATAATTACGTGGCATCTTGGGAGAATGATGCAGAAAGTCGACGGGAGGGAACGGAGTAGAGTTTCTGGTTTGGTCCTAAGCGCGATCAAGCGATTAAATCGCGCCAGTGACACAAAAGCTCGAAGAAGACGACGACGACGACGTCGTCCTCGCATCCTTTACCGGGAGAAAGAGAGTACGGTCGAATCGAGATGAGTCAGGTCGAGTATCGATTAGGTTGGTGTAGGTGGAAGCGAGCTGAAGTCACCGAGATACCAGGAGAAGGAGGCGATAGAAGGTGGCGGCGGCTGCGACGCCGCCGAGGATCGATCGTCGCCTCTGGCCCCAGCCGAAACAAATGAAATCGTAACGAATGTTCTCGTGACCGGTTTCTGTCGGACCTTTTCAGCCCTTTGCGCTCCGATGTCCCTTCTGAGGAGACATTGTATTTCTAACGTATCACTCGGATGTCCCATCTGAGGGCCGATTAATGCTTTTTTTTAAGCAAAAGTTTTTACCATCTATAAGCAAAGCATTCGGGTTACAAAATAAAATCTATCAGAAAAATTGCATTTTTAGAAAACAATCGATTGCGACGAATCCTGGTAAAACCAAAAGAGTTCTCGAATACTTAGGACCACAGCAAAGACAGTTCCGAAGAGTTCTACCAATTACAACTATTGGATAATTATATAAACAATTTTAAGTGCGAGAATCTGTGGCACCTTTCACCTGCAGAGGTGAGCTGCTGTTCGATTGCGATCAGTTCAAACCGAAGTTGGCCTCAACTTTGTTTAACGCTTTATACGTTGTCGTTTGACAGAGGCAGGTGCTTGAAAAAACGCAATTGCTGTGGACAGAGCATTTTTCCCGATTTTGAAATCGTCGATAATTTGACGCGGATCGATTACGAAGTGCACTTGATAATCCCTGGAAATTGGAGTGCACATGAGCATAGGAAATAATGGCTACGACTATACGGGTGATTTGGCGTCATCGATCAACACGGTCGAGTAGTGTGCAAAAGCTTATACAGGGCGTTCTTTAACCCTCTGTTCTCGGGTGGCGCCTCTAGGGCGACATATGTAATTTAAAAGTGATTTCGTGAACGTACAATTTCAAATTCACTTACATCAGAATACAACTAATTATTAATTGAAATAATACTACGTTGAGTCATGAACGTTCGTAGATGTTTTTCTTCGAAGTAGAGTTTTTGGTTTCACAGAAATTTATTATAAAAATGGACTGAATTTGATTCTATAGACAAATAGAATACCTATTTTTATAGGTATAGAATAATAATGCCTCGAGCGCAAAGGGTTAATATGTGGGCGCTTTTGGGTGGGTAAGGTCCTGACTCTAGTACGAATCGAGAAGTCCTTTACTAATTTGAAAACTGCAACTTCGTTATCAAGATATAAACAGTTGAAATTTGCAAGTGTGACTTTCTTATATATATATATAAAAAGTGTTCTTTAACTCTTCGAAACGTTGATATAATACCTGAACTGAATTTATGGAAATGCATCGTTATTGTATCATAAAAAGATAATTGAAGATGGGATCCTGGCATCGTAACAAATTTCCTTGTTTATCAGAACGAGATTGTGTTAAATTTAATTATTTCTATTCGGAGAAGTATTTGTTAAAATAGAAAAGTTTGTGAAACATAACTGTCACTGATGTAGAAACAAAGTTTCACTCGAGTAACATATAGTTTTAGAATCTCCAGAAAAATAAAATTACATTACAAATTGAAGTTATTACATACTACTATGTCCATTACAAGTATTCTTGTAAAAAAACATAGCCTCTGAAAATCCTATAATACAAATGATAAAATAATGAATAGAAATGATAAAATAATGAATTAAGTTACACGATCTAATTTTTGTGAAATTTGTATATATATATACAAAGTCACACAGGAAAAATACGCAACGATGCACACTTACTACTTGAAAATAACCTGAGAGACTCTAGGTCAGGTAGTACAAGGTCCATTGGCCCAACCAATTGAATAGTAAATAATAATACTTTGATGAATTTTGTCACTCCTCTAAACTGAATCATCGCTACTAAAAAAATGTCTTACATCTGTTAAGGGATTTGGAACAACATCCTATAAAAAGCTAGTCAAAATCGGTGCCTTTCAATTGGGTAACTTTCGTAGACCCCGGAAGTAACACAAGTACTAAATATTAAATTCTTCTTTGAATTTATACTATTTATATCTAATCTCGGAGAATATACTGTACAATAACGTTGGCAAAATAAAATATATAAGCTAAATCAGAAGTTGCACACTTTCCGTAACAATAAAAATATGAAAGATGTAATGTACCGTAGGTGGACTGACTTTTGCATAATACTATATGTACCAACGATGCCTTGTCACTTATCGAAGGCAAATCGATAGGTGAATGACAAAATACAAAAATTAGATCATGTAACTTAATTCATTATTTTACCATTTGTATTACAGGATTTTCTGAAGCTATGTTTATTACAAGAAGGTGGACTGACTTTTGCATAATACTATGTGTACCAACGATGCCTTTCCACTTATCGAAGCCAAATCGATAGGTGAATGACAAAATACAAAAATTAGATCGTGTAACTTAATTCATTATTTTATCATTTCTATTCATTATTTTATCATTTGTATTATAGGATTTTCAGAGGCTATGTTTTTTTACAAGAATACTTGTAATGGACATAGTAGTATGTAATAACTTCAATTTGTAATGTAATTTTATTTTTCTGGAGATTCTAAAACTATAGGTTACTCGAGTGAAACTTTGTTTCGACATCAGTGACAGTTATGTTTCACAAACTTTTCTATTTTAACAAATACTTCTCCGAATAGAAATAATTAAATTTAACACAATCTTGTTCTGATAAATAAGGAAATTTGTTACGATGCCAGGATCCCATCTGCAATTATCTTTTTATGATACAATAACGATGCATTTCCATAAATTCAGTTCAGGTATTATATTAACGTTTCGAAGAGTTAAAGAACACTTTTTTTATGAAACATTTAGTCCACTCAAATGATCCACGGATAGTTGCCTTAACTAGAGCAAATGCTTTGGCGGACGGTAGAGCACCGACGATAACTCGGCCACAACGGAACCATTGCAATTTCGAAGTTTAATTTCAAGAACCAATAAAGCCCGGGAAAACTGCAACAATAAGAGGAAGGCAACTGACGGCTTTAAAATGCTTAAACGCGAGTGGGTGGACGGAGGCGTCATCGCCGCGTGTTTGGATAGTTTATTTCTATTGGAATCGCGAAAAGACCATTATTTATTTACTCTATTTTTTTTTTTTTAGAGAACGTGACTGGCACATGTATACTTCAGTATAAAAATACATTAGACTGAATACATATATACCTTCTCTATGTTGAAACCACGACTGGTCGACTTGCGTGTATACGCTCCACTATGTATTGAAAATATTGTTACCGTGCTTTCTGCGCTGAATAATATTTAATACTCCTTTCGATCAATTTAAACTAAAAGCTTTACTGCCAATATTTATCAGTTTCCAAATAGCATTGTTTATCGCTACGTTTCGCTTCAATGTTATTTTGCGCGAGAATATCAGGATTACGAAAGGTCTAGGATGAATATTCCTTCTTAGTGTCTGATCGCAAACTCTGTCAAAACGTATCATTCATTTGATTCCGACGTTTCGACCACGGCTGATGGTCATCTGCAGAAATTACATCAGTAATCGACAATCACACAGGGTGCTCCAAAAATGTTGGAGGTCCTTGAAAGGGGTGGTTAGGTCCATAGTGGATCATGGGGTGATTTGCGAAATTTTCGCTAAGGAAAAAGTTGTTTCAAATCACCCCCAAACCACCCCTTTCAAGGACCTCCAACATTTTTCAGAGACCCTGTATATTACGTAGAAAATGATGGTCGAGCGTGCTGGTCTAATAGATAACTTCGTCAATTTTCAAGAATTTTACAATCTTCTTTTTCCATCTGATTCAGAAAAGTTTGTAGTTGATTATAGTGGTTTCCGTTTCGTTCGAAGTAGAATAGTTTAAATAAAAAAGTATAAAAGTACAAACGACGGTTTATACACATTGTCCAACCTCGTCAATTTTCAAGATTTTTGAAATCCGCTTTTTCCATGTAATTCAGCATTGTTTGTAATTGATTGTAGCGATTTCCCTTTCGTTTGGAATTGAATAGTTCAAAAGTTATAATCAATTGACGAAGTCAGCCAATGCTTACATACAATCACCAGCAACTTTTAAACTATTCAACTATAAACGAAAGGGAAATCACTACAAGCAACTACAAACAATTCTAAATCACATGAAAAAAGCAGACTTGAAAATCTTGAAAATTGACGAAGTTACCTGTTAGGCATATAAACAATTATAACTTTGAAACTATTCCATTACAAACGAAAGAGAAATCGCTACAAACGAAATACTATCATTTTCCATAAAAGAAAGTTAATTGTTTGGAAGTCGGGTGCCAGGTTCACATGCCATAGCTATTCTAATGGCCATCAGGTTAAGACTTAGATTATCTACCTATACACAGATTCATTGTAGAGATCATGGTGGCCACTAAAACCGGTTTAAAAAATTCCCTGACTTTTCTCTGACTTTCCCCGACCAAATTACGAAATTTCCCTGACTTTTGGAACATGAGAGAAAAGTATAAAGTGTGAGGCAAGATGTAATCAGTGGCGGTAATTTTTATACACCTGATCTAGTGCTAATGTGAATAATAAATGCAATTAATCCCGGACTAATGATATTTATAATATTTTCGCAATTCCTTCAGTAGTTACCCTGAAATTGAAATCCATTTTGTATCAAAAATTTTCGTGCGTCGACCAGAGAGCGTTTTTACGGCGAAATAGATCGTTTTTCGTTGTGGGCGATACAATGTTTACAAATACGATGTACGTTCATTGAGAAGTGATTTTTTTTTTATTCCCTGACTTTTCTTGATTTTCCTGACTAGCGAGCACCATGACAAATGGATGTAACAAAATGACAAGTAAACATTAAATTTATAAATGATTGAATGTAAAGGTACAGAATTAATTTCTCCACCTAATAAATTAATTTCTCTCCTCAATTATCAATCATGACTTTTCACTGAATTCTAGATTGATTTACCTAGAGCATGATTTAGTGAACGCCGATGTAAAGGGAGAACAAAGTGTAACGATAACATTCTTTTGGTACATTCTGAACAATACCGCTGTGATATCTTTTGGAACATCTAACATCGAACGAAGCATAAAGAATCCGCGTTGCATCCTTTCCAACAGTACCTCATACTTTATCGCATGTAGTCAGGATAGCAATGGGGACGGTAGAAACCGTGATCGATCATCGGACAAGAACGCCACCGGTACCAATACCGGCTTATACGGTCGAGCGGCTCGTACGTTTTACGCTAAGGTTGGCACATCGGTTTTGGCAAATGCTTGGTTATTCAATCGTGTCCGCGATCGATGCGATTTCGCGCCGGTCCTATCTCCGTTTCGATTATTTTCGAAGCTGGAAGCGAAGGTAAGTCGGGGCCGTCGACCTCCGCGAGCCGTTCTCCGATAATCCGATAAACGGTCAGGAGTAGCCCGTTCGCGTAATTGCTCGATCAATTTTCTCGCAGCGTGTGGTGCCCGCATAGGGGCGTGTAGGGCGTGTAACGCGGTTACGCCCCGAGGAAATCGAGAAACGTAATTCTCTGGACGAGCACAGCCGAGACCACTTCGAGCTACGAAATGATGCACCCAGAAATTTACCAACAGCCGTACAACTGAAAATTAACAGAGACGTTGCAACAGTTTAAAAAACAGTTTCGCAATTCTTGCACGATCGCATAGAGGTTTAAGTTTCTTTAAGACTTATTTAAGATACTTTATTTAACCCTTAAATGGACGAGTAAGTTTCGCGCCACTAGAAAAGTTTTCTTCAAAGTGACATTTGACATTAACATATTTTCAATGCATAAAAATATTGGATAGTGCCAACATTAAAAAAAGTACAAAATTCGTTCAGAAATAAGAACTAGTTGTCAAAATTACAAAAAAATAAAAGAAGGTCAATTTTATCTGTGATGTTTAGTATGTTGTTTAAAAACAACATTGTCCATTTAAGGGTTAATTTTTACTCGTAATTAGACTGCGGATTTTATGCATTTGTGACGCATGGTAACGTAGAAATTATATAGTTGTGTTAGAATTATATCATATCTATTTTGACGTCTCTAGAAACGTTAGTGTTACATTATGCATGCACGGTTATTTGATCATGATCGACTGATGGCCTCTTGACGGGAAAAACGAAACTAATTTTCGGCGAAAATAAATGTTGGTATCTTTAATGTCGACGCTTCAAGTTACTGTAAACTCTTAATAAGGAGAACTTAATAATGAGAACTTCCTAATAACGGCTCTTTGCTAAGTTTCAGAAGACATACGTATGCGACTAAACAAATATTTCCTCATGCAGGGTTATTTTCATTTGCTATTTAAACTAGAGGAAAAAAGGGGTTGAAAGAAAATTGAAAAAATTACGATACTTTAAATCTATGTTTTCGATTTTTTCGGGCAATTGATACTTTCAATAGTTCGAAAATATAGTAATTTTGAACCTATCAAAAATACCCTAGAACGAAACATAGACTAAAGTATATTTTATATGCATGCACAATTTCAACTTCGTCCGACATGCGTTTTTTAAGTCATCTTGTTTACATATTTGAAAAACAACGTTTCGAGAAAACACGCTTAAGGTTTCCTGTTTAATCAGTCTAATGAGAAGGCTCGTGATTTAAACGGCTATAACTTTGGTAATTTAAAAACTTTGTTCGTATAATCTGGTAAATATTAAAGATATTTTGAGCAACCAGAACATAAAACTACTTTATTATTCAAAAAAGGGTTCCCTCTTAATTTGCATACAAATCAGTACCAGGTAGTAAATATAAAATAAAATATCTTAGATCGTATTTCCGGCATTCTACACTAACCAGCGAACACGTTCTTGTCCACCGCGGTTTTAACGACGAGGTCGCGATCCATCCGAAGGCCCATTCATCTGCGTCGCTTTAATATCCTTCGCCGCCACTTTCGCATCCTACTTACGCCCGGTGACTATCGCCGCGGTAATGAAAATGCCTGACGGTCGCCGGGTGATTAACGTTCGAACGGAAATAAATCGTTGCTCGTGTTCCAGCTCGACCGCTACTGTTTCAAGTTTTTTGTTCGCACGAGGAACGACAGGCGTATATCAATCGCCGTTGTAACGCCGTCGCGTCGATTCGGAGTCTCTTTGTAATTCCGCGCGTGATTCAGCTACCGGAATCCTCTTACCTTTGCCACGGCCATTGTTCGACGCGAACCACGGTTCGATCGTTTCCGGTCCCGGTCGTCGGAACTCCGACAATTCCCTGCATCGACTTAATAACGTCGTGTGCGTGTCGATCTGTATTCAAATTGGCCGAAAGAAACGGGCCGCGTCGCGTCGTCGGGTAACTGGCCGTAACAACGACCCTGTAAATACAGTGGCGCACCCACGGAGATGCAACGTGCCATCCGCACCCCTTCTTCCGCTATAAATATCCATTTGGAAACATTGACATTTTTTCAAACGCAGGCGTAAAAGTAATTTGACACTTTATTTACCGGGAGCCTATTTTTAGGCTTTTTAATTGCATTATTTAGCTATTCGAATTTATTTACCGTGTTGATGGTTGTCTACTTGCAATGTCCGGTGTTTGGAAACATACTTGGCTTTCAATGTACCCGGTAACAGTATGGAGGAATGATTGTCAGCCTAGATTTACATATGATACTGTAGATAATTCTTTTTTTAATTGTTACGTGCCGATATTTTCATTTTTATTTTTCTTGATTTCGTCGGCAGGAATGTGTTCGAGATGGTTTACCATCCCGAATTCGTTCTAATCGAACACAAACCTAGCCTTTGACGGTAGTTCATTAAATTCATTTTTGAATAAAGTTACACATTCCTTCCTTGAAATCAACGTCGTCACGCCATTTTCACCCTGCTGGCAGTGCCGCACCCTGTATAAAGTTTGTAAATATGTTCAATTGTTAATATTTTAATAGGTTTAGTATTGTAAATATGTTAAATGCGTTGCTTGTTACGAATGAAAGGCGTTAAATCAGGAAATGTAACAGTGGCGTACACATGTATAATTGTTGGAAAGATAAGCAGACCGAATATTACCATCGCGTTCAAATATCACGGTTACAAATATCATTGGAAGAAGGACATGTAAATATCGCGCATTTAGGTTAAACCTTTATTTTGCTATTTCTTCTTCATGTACGCTCCGAATACCGAAGCCGTAATCCGAATAGCAGCGCGATTCGTCCGCGCGCACGTTGTCGCTAGGACGAATCGAGCGGTTTGGTGACCGCGAGGAGCGAGACGCGGTACAACTCGTAAACACCAAATTCTTGCGTGTACCGAGTCGCGAAATCTTGAAGACTTTTTCTATAAACTGGCGACGATCACGTGGTTCTAAGATCCTTTGTCTCCAAAGCTTCTAGAACGTTCCATCGAGTTTACGTGGTCGAGCAAGGCACGAGCCTTCTCACTTCTCATCGTACAGTCGCGAAAGCGTGATATTAGTCCGAGCGAATAATTTAGAGCACAGTTGCAGTATTAAATTCATTTTGTGAAAAGTGAGTGATAGGCAAGGACTCTTATTCCTCGTTAAAATAATTTTATTTTAATTTATTTAAAGCATTTTAGATTTAGATTTTCTTTTTCCTTTTTGTAAATAATAATTTCGCTTTTGATTACGTAAATTATAATTCTTTCACGTGTGCGTGCTTTCCTTCAACCACAGGGCGATTCGAACAACGCACAAAGTCGAGACCAGCGTTTACTCGACTTATATTGTAAAGAGATTTAGTGGTGAGTTGATTTTTTCTTCCAAGCAATATTTTTTGTATAAATATTTATAAATGTATTTTATTGTGACCACACGGAATATCAATAAATGATATTTCATTTCCGGGGAATCCCTCATTGATGTTCTCGGGTGGTATTTCCATTCATATTTTCTAAAATATTATTCCGACAATTTTATTGTATTCTTTATTATATGAAACTACAATTTCTGGTTTCTGGAATATCAATAAATGATATATTTCATTTCCGGGGTAACCCTATCTGATATTCCAGGAACAAATATATATGTATTTTTTTTTTATTGTTTTTCTTTATTAAATGCGTGACTGAATTTTCGACGATTTCATATGTGTATTTTCTGTATGAAATTATAAGGAAGGAAAGTGTGTATATTAAATCTTGTCGACCAAACGTACATTTGATCCAAATCACATAACTCATTGTATTATTAAAATCAATACCACGAAAATATTAATTGAACAAATATTACAGTGGCATGTTAAGAATAGAACATTTTTATAGTTGAATTAACCGCTCACATCCATTTGAAATTCCAAATCTTAAGTAAAATAGAGGACATAGAAATTCACATACGAGCCAGGGCCCGTACGGGACTGCTGTGACAAAGACCTGACCTTGCCGATAGGCAAGTAAAATATATATAATAATAATATTTAAAAATTATTTAAGCTGTGACGCAGGAATCTGTGTCCCACGTCACATAATTAAAGTCTGTTTCTAAATAGCCCGGTAGATAAAGTGTTAAGAGGGGTAGCCGACAATGCAACGAGCCAAAAAAGGATATGATCTTTAACCCTTAGCACTCGAGGCTTTCCTTCCTGGTATCTACCAGCAACTCGAGATGTTTCTTAGCATTCTATTGCCATGAATTCTAAGCTTAATCGGGTCATCTTTATCGACACCTCCAGTTCCAAAGAAGAAAATCCTTCCATGCAATTTTGCAATACCCTTCGGAACGTATTAAGTTGTGCAGAATGTTCGTGGGAATTTCTAAGCAAAATTAAAAGGCACATTTGAATTTTAACCCTTCGAGATGCTTTCTTAGCATTCTATTGCCACGAATGCTAAGATTACATTGACTTCTCGAATGAGATCTCTAATTTGAGATTTGTGAATAAGGTCACCTTTACCTCGCCGACAAACATTTTATCGACACTTCGAGCTCCAAAGAAATTAAACTTAAAGAAACATTAGTTAGATAGAATATTGTAGATTTGCTGCGTGAAACCTAATGGTGACTGAGAGTCACCTCTCGAGTGCAAAGGGTTAACAAGCAGCAACAAAAAGAATAAATGGTCAATTACTATAAGGTTTCGTATTACGTTTCACTACAGTATTAAATGAATTAATAAAAAATGCTAGTACAGTATTATCTGGAAATAATCAACTCGCTATCCCCACCTTTTTCTTTGAAGTCGCCCGCCGAGTGAGAGATCCGAAAAGAATTCGATTTTACTAATGCTAGAATGAGTAAATGAAAAATCATGTTATGTTCTATCCTTCTCCAAAGAATAATACTCGTGCTCGAGCGATCATTTTACAGTTTGCCGCTACACCCAACCCCCTGTTTTATCTACGGGTTCATCCTCGTCACATTCGAGAACAATATCAAACCGAATAGCATACCTACCTCGAAATAAGCAACTCGTCGGTCCTGACCGAGTTGCTTATTTCGAGACAGTACTGTGATTGTTGTAAATGCAGCCAATGTCGGAAAAATCGAAATTTGAAGATTTAACATTATTAAATGCACTCTGTTCACCTCCGAGTGCAAAGGGTTAACGTAAACATGTAAACATTTCTCTACATTTTTTTGTATTAAAAATTTTCTTTCGCGATACCTTGAATTGCGAAACGCCTCCCAACCACCTCACTCCTATTTGAAAAAACTCTGTATCACCGCGGTTTAGGAAACGCGGAACCGCGCGAGAAATTTCATGCAGAGACTAGCAAAGTGCGCGCGAACTGAAACACAGCCGACAGGTTATTCGTTTTCGCCGAGTCGGCGTGCCTGTAAGTTTCTACAATAGAAACCTGTCACAATTTTTCATTATTCCGCATTAAAGTGGCGGCGGCCAGGTGGTTTCGGTGCGCGGAATGCGCGCTGCTCGCGTGCCGAGTGCGCGTGTTTGTTCATGTTGGTGTGCACGCACGACACTCGTGCATGCACGTAACAGGAGTCACTGCGAGTTACGAGCCAGCCTACAGCCAGCAGCGGTCGGTTATTTGGGTTAACTGCGGCCCGAACGCAATTTATAGTATAAATTCTACACTCATCGCGATGTACGCCTAGATCTCCAGCGTGTACCCGCGGATATTCGTTTGTTACGCTCTGCGCCGCTGATGGCGTTCATTCGACGACAAATCTGCGGTTCGGACGATCTGAGTTTTCTACAGTCGGATACAAATCGATTACCTAATAGAGCTCCTTATTTTATGTGTACCATAGCGAGCTGAAAAGAAATGGTGGAGGAAGAGCGATTGCAAACTAGCGATCAGAAACGAAAAATACGCCTTCAACGGATTTAAAAAACATAAGACAGTAGATATAACAATATTGAATTTAAAAAACTTAGAGGCAGAGGTCGGGAAAACAATTAGTTTTTTATGAAGTAAAAGACTGCAAGTGACATTATCAGGATTGAGAATTGGCTACACAAATCTGACTCATAGCTATAAAATAACTAAATCACGACCACTTTTGTGACGTGCCTCTTACAATAAAACATTTAAATGAAGAATGTTAAACTTTCAAATAGCATGCAGACAATCTTTAATAACAGAAACGAATTCCTCAAATTAGTCAAGATATTAATGAAATATAACATGTTCAATAAATTATAATTAAATTGTAATCATTACACGTGGTGGTCACTAATAACCTCGTAGTTGATGTGACCTTAAATAATGTAATTAAAAAAAAAAATATATATGTGTTAAGGGGTACAGTGCAGGGTGGGATTGGTGTAGAGTTCTCGAATGAGATTGATCAGTTCTCTACGAAATTATATGATAGTCCTCTCATACAAATAAATAATTACGATAAATACCTGTAATTAGCTTTAGAAGTCAATGATAGGTTCGTCTATGCTAAGTTGTTCCGACTTACCTGGAACACAAAATTAAAATCGAGTTAGCAACCAGGAATCACAATTTTCGCTCCAACATGATTCTTACACTAATTCTGGGACACCCTCTATGTAGGACCCAACGAAAGAAGCGCAGTTAGTTGATTCCTTCACCGAGCGTTATCACCAGTAAATTCATAACTCCGTAAAAAGATTCTTGTAAAGTGTTTGTAAGCGCCTGATACTATCAAAATAGATCTGCGTTTTGCAAACAAAAGAAGATTAATGATTCGAGAATCTCTTCTCTCCTTTCAATGGCATAACAATTCGAATACTTATCAACGGTTCTGTATATATCGTATAATGTTTCAAATTGAAATAGCCAATAATTTCTCAAAATTAGGATATCAAATATCGTTGAATATTTAAGTTTCCAAGTATAAAAATTTAGCAAATATCTCTATAATCATATCGTTTCAAGATAAAGCTATCGAGGCCAAAACTCCAACGAAAATCTAAAAAATCAAATTAAAATAGTCAATAATTTCTCAAAAATAAAATCTCAGATATCGTCCAATATTTAGGTTTTCAGGCATAGGAATTTTGCAAATATTTTTATAATCATATCATTTCAAGATAAATATTTTGCAAATATTTTTATAATCATATCATTTCAAGATAAAGCTATCGAGGTCAAAACTACAACGAAAATCTAAAAAAACCAAACTAAAATAGCCAATAATTTCTCAAAAATAGAATGTCAAACATC